>NW_004949108.1:8128468-8188723 GCF_000317375.1 Microtus ochrogaster | reverse complement strand
AGGCGGATCTCTGTGAGTTCGAGGCCAGCCTGGTCTACAAGAGCTAGTTCCAGGACAGGCTCCAAAGCTACAGAGAAACCCTGTCTTGAAATAAAAAAAAAATTTAAAAAGTTCACTTGGTCACATTTATTTCATCACCCAGTAGTCAGAATTATCCAAGTTTAGTCTGTCGTAAAAAGAGAAATCTGGGTGAGCAAACAGTACGCATGTCACCTACGTGTCACGTCAGCTCCTTATTCTGGACCGGTCTACTCAAGCCCTGCTTCCCAAATTTGGTACCAATGAACCCCCAAGTCCACAGCAACCTCTTGGAAGCACTGAGCATGGCTCACATTTAGGAGAATTGCTAGGCATCTGTGGGACTATTCACAGCTAAGAGTCTTCCTCCCTGTGAGCCACATTCTTTTCAGTGGCATCCACTCAGAGCAGAAATCAGCACGGAGCAAGCCGAAAGGCAGTGCTGTCCAGTCAGAGCGCAAGATCAAAGAAGGTGTGCAATGCCCAGCAGACTCATGGTGCTTGGTGGTTGGCAGGATTAAGAGCAACCCAAAGAAAAACGGGGAGGTGTTTCACACCTGAAATCTAAGACCCCAGAAGACTAAAGCAAAAGGACACTAGGCTAGTGTGAAACCTCACAAAACAAACAAACAGAAAGCTTTAGAAAAAGAAAACAGCACATGTATTCACTCTTTCCATTTACAGGTTTTCTTTCTCCTTCTTTTTGGTGTTTTGAGACAGGGCTTCTCTGTGTAGCCCTAGCTGTCCTGGAACCACTGACTGATCTTATTATTTCAAATAGCCACTAATTCTCTTTTAGGAACGAAATACTCAGTAAGTTTTTGACTGTAACTACTTAGTGAACAGAACTGCTATTCCTTCCCTGCCTTCTGGCTGAGTTCCAGCCTAAAACAAAACAAAACAAGCAGGAGGTATTACTTATGGTGTAGACCTACTATAAACCAGTCCTAGTATGGGCCTTTCAGCCTCCTGCTACTTTGTAACACAAGAATAATGACTGATTGTGGCATTTTTTCCTTTTTAAATAAATAAAAGAAGCAGCAGCTAAGGTTCTGGCCCCAAGCGCTTTTCAGGAACTCATGTCTCTTAGTTTGAGCTTGGGATGGGATTGTAGCTGAGTGGAAGAATGGACACTTCCCTGTCCTGTGAAAAGCCCTGACTTCAGTGATCCCTAGTGCCACAAAAGGACAGGGGGAAAGGAGCTTGTGTTTATTTTTTTTCCCTCTCTCTCTCTTTGAACATGAGCCAACTGTAGTAATTTGCTCCAAATGAAAAGTGTCTAACATAAACGTGCGGAGATGATGCTGCGCAGCTTTCCAGGCTGTGTGGAATGAGCTTCAGTGCTAGTCTGCTTCTCTCTAGGACACTCATACCCAGAACCCAGCCACCAGGCTGTCATGGAGCCCCAGCTGCTCACATGGGACCCATCTGGTCCATGTGGGAGGAACGGAGGCTCTGCCCCAAACCAACTGCCAGCATCAACCACCAGGCCTGTGACCAAGCCAGCCTTGGAATATATATATACCAAAGGTTGGATATAGAATTTTGTATACATACATACATACATACATACATAATTGTTTTATGTGTATGAGTACTTGGCCTGCATTTATGTATGTGCACCAGGTGTATACCTAGTGCCCAAAGAGATCTAAAGGAGGTATTGGAACCCTGGGACTCAAGTTACAGACTGCATTGAGCCACCATGTGATTGCTCAGAATAGAGCCCGGTCTTCTGCAAGACAAATAATGTTCTTACCCACTGGTCCATCTCTCCAGCTCTCCAACCTTTATTCTTGCAGCAGAATTCCAGGAATCCCAAGGCAAACACAATCTAGCCCCCTGAGTGTTGAGAGCCAGAGATGGGAGGAAAGGGCATGGGCAGAACCAATCCTAGTGTCTCAGTCAGTGTTCTATTGCCGTGAAGAGACACCATGACCACAGCAACTCTTATAAAGGAAAACATTCAACTGGGACTGGCTTATAGTTCCGAGGTTAAGTCTACGGGCATCATGGTGGGGAGCACGGCAGCACACAAGCAGACATTGTTGTTCTTTTGGAAAACTACAACTCCCAGACTCCCCCTGGACTATGGTTGCTGTGCGCGCACCTGCGCGCAGGTATGGGATATTCTTCCCAGATTGCCTTGTGCCCCCCGTTAAAAGGCAGGGCCACACGAGGCCCCTTTCTCTCGTCCTGCCTTTTCCTCGTGTGTCCCACATCCTTCGTCCTTTTGTGTTTTCCTCCCCCATTAAAGTGGACCCACGTGGGAGCCGCCGTGTCGTGTCTGTGTTTGTTCCGCCGTGCGTGTCTGTCCTGTGCCCCGTGTTCGAGAAGAACACCCCCTGCCCCCTTTTATTATTTTTTAAGAAGAACAGACATGGTGGTGGAGAAGAAGCTGACAGTTCTACATCCAGTTCTGCAGGCAGCAGGAAAGAGAGGGATACTGGGGCTGCCTTAGACTTTTGAAACCTCAAAGCCCACGCCCAGTTACACCCTCACAAGGCCATACCTCCCTTTTTCTGTCAAGTAGAGTTGCTCCCGACTGACCACCATTCAAATATAGAGGTCTATGGGGTCATTCCTAGTCAAAGTCCACCACACGGACTTTGAATCTTCTATCTGCTATGCATTTACTTTGTAAGCTTAAATAACCCAAACCCCAGTTTTCCCATATATATTCTTTGAGATATTGTAGAGCTAAGAGAGTAGTGTCAAAGGCATGAAAAGACAGCGCCAACTTAGTCCGGTATAGTGTATAAGTGATCTCAGACAATCCATCCAACTTCAGACAGTTGATGAGTGTGGTGGGCTCAAAGAAAATGCCAAGCATGGGGAACGTCACTGTTAGGAGGTGTGACCTTGTTGGAGGAAGTGAGTGACTGTGGAGGTGGGCTTTGAGGTCTCATATAAGCTCAGGCTTCTCTCAGTGTGATACTCAGAACACTCCCTGTTGCCTGCAAGATGCAGGACTCTCAGCGACTTCTCCAGCACCATGTCTGCCTCCACGTCACCGTGGCCCACCATGAGGATAATGGACTGAACCTCTAAGCTATAAGTGAGCCACTCCAATGAAATGGTTTCTCTTCTAAGAGCTGTCATGGTCATGATGTCTCTTCACAGGAATAGAAACCCCAACTAAGACATTGACTTTGAACACCTTCTTCTGCATACATAGAAGAGCTAAGTCTCTGCCTGCCTGGAAAGGCCCAGCAAGAATGTCAGTCCCTAGAAAGGGACCAGAAGAAGATAGACCCACCCACCCCAGCTGCCTGGACCACCCATCTCCTACTCTGCCCTCCCTCTGGTACTCCACAGGAAGCTTTAGGAGGATGCAGAGGCCTATGTGCTTGTGCTAGGCCCGGCTAAGTGTGTAGAAAGTGTGTCCACATGATAACTCCCCTCTCAGTCTCTGGCTTCTACCAATGCGGCTTTCAGATACAGTCCAGTAACTTCCAGTGTTTGGTACCAGGAGCAAAGGGCTACAACTAGATCCTCCATCCCTGGTGGAAGCCTACCCTCTTCCCTCCGGGGCCTGCCCTCACACCACACCAACAGAAGCTGGGGAGGAAGGTCCAATTATTCCACAGAGATTTAGCTACCGTATTGACAAAACTCAGCATTAATTCCCAGAAAGCATTCAGGCCCTGGGGTGGGGGTAGTTGGTGGAGGGAGGCAGGAGGGGCTGGCTGTGTAACTGCGTGAGAGTCAGCCTCTTTTCAGTCTGACCTACTTTAATGAAATCAGGTCATCTCTGAGCTCTTCATTACCCTCAGACTAAACAGGACCCAACAGAGCAGCCAATGTCCCCGGACTTTTTGAATCCTGCTCATTCGAATTGTGACATTTGGATATTGGGTCTTAATGTAGGCTGACTTTGTGACCTGACCCCTTGCAAAGGTAGTAAACAGTCCAGGCTGAAGGCAGGGAGGTAAACAGAGGACCCAGTTTTCAAAGCGTAGGCACACAAAGGCTAGGCAAACACCGCAGGTCCCCAGCCTGCATCCTCAGGGATATCCGGAGACAAAAGGAGATTCTGGTGTCTGTGACCATGGCGGCTGATGGATGGATGGAGTCTACCTATTATCTGCTACCTTCTCAGACCAAACTTGCTGTTTCAGCAGATCTTGGAGGCAGGAGGCGGGGTCGGAGGGAAATGAAATTGTCAGTTTAAGAATGGCAGAGGATTCAAGGGCAAATTGCTCTCCGGCTACAATTGCAGAGGACAGGGACGGTTACCTCTCTTGAGACTGTCCTTGCTCTGGTGACGGCTTTATTTAACTCAGTGCCCAATGTGCATTGTCTGGAAGCCAAAGCCTGTGGCCTGGGGCGGGGCGGGAGCTGGGGCATGGGGGCAGGGTGGGGGCGGGGCAGGGTGCTGGAAGCAATCCTCCTTCTCTCTGGTGAACTAATAGTTACAGAAGTAGAAAACAGTGTGAGCGTCCAGCTCCTGGGAGAGCCCCAAACTAACATCTTCAGAATGTGCAGCATTCTCTATGAGGAAAAAGTATAAGAGAATTTAGCATGGAGATTGCCCAAGGACTGTGTTGCTGGGATGTGAGCTGCTTGCTGGTAATCTCCCTCCCTCCCTCCCTCCCTCCCTCCCTCCCTCCTTTCTTTCTTCTTCCCTCTCCCCCTTTCTTCTTGTGTTTTGTTGTTGTTATTGTTGTTGTTTGTATGCTTTCTGTTTTTTGAGACAGGGTTTCACTGTGCAGCATCCCTGGAGGATGGTCTTAAATTCACAGACACCCTCTTGCTTCAACCCCAAACGCACTGAGAAAGAAGATAAGCTTGGGCCACCATGCGCAGGTGGTTAGTTGATTTGGAGAGGGGGGTGCAAAAGTGCAGCCACAGTGAAAGAGAGACTTGGGCAGAAAAGACCCTTTGCCATTCCGCCAAGCCCATGCCATCCTCAGCAAAACTTCATTTTTTGCTAAGTCCCAAGACCTGAATCGGATGTGACTGGGGACTACACACTGGTGGATCTGGAAAAAGGCAAGAATGACTGTGAGTGACATGAGCAAGGAGAGTCTTTTCTTCGTTATGTCACCCAGGCTGCCCTTGAACTTATAGCAACCCCTCTGCCTCAGCTTCCCAAGTTCTGAGATTATATACGTGAGTCACAACACCTGGTTTAGGTTTCTGTTGCTCTGCACCACAGACTGGGTAAGTTACCTAAGGCATTGCATGGGCTCAGAGTTCAAGAGGTGAAAGGTCAAAGGCCTCATTCGACATTCTTGCTGACAGAGGACTACACGGCAAGTGGCAAGTATAGATGTATAGATGTATTCACATGTATGCGTGTCTGGTTCTCTTGTCTTGAAAAAAAAAAGTCACCAGGATTCAGGCAGGGGGAATCAACCTTAAGGACTTTTAGTTAACCATAATTTCCCAGGAAGCCTCCAGTCTACATAACTTAAATGTTCATCCTAATACCTCATGATAGGGATTAAATCCCGACACTTAAAGTCTGAAGGGGACTCAAACCCTGTCTGACCCACAACACTTTTCTTAAGATTTTGTCTCTCCCTATTTGTGGTGAGGCATCTCTACTGCAGGCTCCAGGGGGTTCCAAGGACAGCTCTCATTTTAATGAATTCCAAAGCTACTTCTTGGTTGGTTTATTTATTTGTAACAGGGTCTCACTATGTAGCTCTGTCTGTCCTGGAACCCACTTTATAGATCAAGCTGGCCTCAACTTTACAGAGACCTACGTGCCTCTGCCTCCTGAGTGCTAGGACTAAGGGTGTGTGTCACCACACACAGCTGCTTCTTGTACTGTTTCCCTGCTCACCCCAGTGAGTCCCTTGCTCTTTTTCAGAGAAGTTTGGCCCCACACAAGCCTCTCCTAACCTCTGTCTGAGGCATCCTCTGCTGACTTTGGCCTCCTTAATCTTGTTCCCACCCAACCAGCTCACTCTCTATCCAGGCATGAGATACAGCATTAGCCCGGCGCCTGTTGTTTTCCTTCGAGCTTAGTAAGCATGGCTAGACAGAGCTAACTCCTTTCCAGAGGCTGAGGGACTACAAGCTGGGCAGTTGTGGTCTTCCAGAGGCAAGGAAATAACAGGTGGGAGTCTGGGTCTGTGCCTGGCCTGATATCCTGACTCTCTACAGAAGGAAGCAGAGCCAGCCTCCAGGGTGAGGACAATGACAGGCATTCTGACTATGCATCCGAAAAGTGGAGCATGGAGTTTCCTGTCTTGCTGGTGTTCAACCTTCTCCAGTGAGCAGTTTCGCCTGTGCTGAGACAACGGGTGGAGGAGCAGGTTAGACTCGGAATTCCAGAAAGGTGATTGATTATCTAATGTGCATCTTAATTTATTGGAACTTCAGTGAGCTCAACAACATAGAGATCGAAGCCCAAGTGAGCATTAAAAACCCAGAGAACCAGAAAAGCAACATGTAAATGAAAATCTGACAGTTTCTTCCAGTGACTCTAACATAGTCATAGGTTTTTCCCCTCTTCCTTTGGCATGTGTGTGTATCGTATGTGTATATGTGTGCTTGTGTGTGTATATGTCTCTGTGCGTAGATACACATGCCCATGCAAACAGGTATGAGGTCAAAAGTTTACCAAGAATGTCTTCCTCTATCACTCACCATTTTATTTTATTATTATTTTTCTAGTGATTTAGTTACTTTTATTTTATGTGTTTTTGTTTTGTTTTGTTTTGTTTTACTTGCATGTTTGTCTGTATGAGGGTGTTGTATTCCCTGGAACTGGAGTCACAGACAGTTGTGAGTTACCATATGGGTACTGGGAATTGAACCGGGTTCTTAGGAAGAGCAGTCAGTGTTATTAAACACTGAGCCATCACCCCAGCCCCATATCTTTTTTTTAATTTTCATTTTCATTTTGGTAGTTACAAGAGTCTTACCAAATCTGGAGCTCTCCTGTCCAGCTGGATTGGCAGGCCAGCAAGGCTGCTCTCTCCATTGGCCCTTACAGCTGGGGCTGCAGCTGTGTGCTACTTTGCCCAGCTTTTACACAGATGTTTGGAGTCTGCACTCAGGTTCTCATGCTTGCACACCAAGTACACATTATTCACTGAGCCACCTCTCTAGCCATGGATTGGTGTTTGGTTAATAAAAGCTTATGTAATTTCACATGTAGAGGGTAATGACTTTTTCAGTATACATATAAATTGTTAATAAATATTAGATTAAATTATCAGAGAGGAATTCTTGCTTAACAAATAGACATGTTAAACTTTGGGTTTTTTTTTAATCTTAAAAATACATTCTAGGCAAAAACAAGAAATAAAACAGATCCAAACAAGAATGGCCAGGGGAACTAGGGAAGTTCCTGAGCTGCCTGCCTTTCCATCCTTCAACCTTTTCCCCAAGTTTTCAAGGTCCAGGACAGCCCAGGGGAAATTCAGGGCCTTGGTGTAGGAGGTTCTTCTGTCTATGTGTTGCTTTCCTTGGTTGAATAAAGAAACTGCCTTGGCCTTTTGATAGGACAGCAGCTTAGCTAGGCGGAGTAGACAGAACAGAATGCTGGGAGAAAGGAGGCAGAAGCAGAGAGAGCTGCTATGAAGCTGCCAGGTCAGACATGCTGAATCTTTCCCAGTAAGCCATGACCTCTTGGTGACATACAGATTATTAGAAATGGGTTGAATCAAGATCTGAGAGTTAGCCAATAAGAAGCTAGAAATAATGGGCCAGGCAGTGTTTAAATGAATGCAGTTTCTGTGTGATTATTTCGGGTGTAAGCTAGCTGGGCGGCCGGGACAAAAATCAGGGCCCACGTTCCCTACAACAGGGCCTAGAATCTGAAAGGCAGTGACTTGTTCTCTTCAGGCCTAGAAAGGTGAAATGGCCTGCCAGCTATGGTAAGAGACAGAAATAATCTTGGGCTCTCTTTAGTATCTCCAATCGCCAGTCATTGGCCTGCCTCTGTATCTGACCTAATTACCTTTTGATTGCTGAGTGAACTCTTTGGACTATATTCTTAGCTTTCTTTAACCCCAAACCTATGAATGTCACTAGATAATACCACAAACTCACAGCAGAAACGACCCTGCTTTGACATACCTCTTCTACCTAACATCTCCATCAATGTATTCAACAGGAATATTGATTGATTACTTTTCTTTGTTCTGGGACTATAAAAAGCTTGAGTAACTGTTCCCCCATGGGAACATGCCACTTGCATCAACCTGAATCCATATTGCTGAGCCATGATCACTCAGATTTGCCTACAAATAACTGTCTGAACAATAAATTATTATCCCCTCTGGAGGGTGAGTTAGCTGTATTTTGCCTGGATGATTTTCGGGAGCTCTTGTTCTTGAGTGATAGTCACTTGCTTTTATTTTGGGTGCCTGTTTTGCAAGGATGCCACAACACGCAACCGGCAATTGTCATTGTCACTACTCTGAAGTGTCGGCTAAGTGTCCCTTTACTAGAATTGCAATTAATTTTCAGGATGATAAGCTGAAAAGGCGCAATACTGCGATGAGAAGAAGACACGCTGACTTGGAATTAGAAAGAAATGCCAGATTGCTTTAGCTAAGTCGCTTTCCAGAAAGTCCCGTTCCTCTCTGGAAAGGATCCTCCTCAGCTGTCAAGCTGGGGGTGGAACTGGAGGGTGGAGATGCTGATATCAGTAATTACGGTTCAGAGACATTTCAAAGCTAAACATCACAGCTTCAGGTCACCAAAGACATCTCCGCTCTGTTCCTCTGCAAATTACTCCTCTGAATAAACAAAACCGCTAAAGCAGAAAGCTGCAATGGAAAGACCAAGAAAATAAAGTTACAGAGACTTCCGAATTACACATATTTTAAATGTTGAAGAGTTAGAATATAGTAGAGAAAAGATAAAACGTTGAGATCAATCTTGTCTACTCAGAACCAGACTGCTGGTAAATTTTAGAAAGAGAAATCAGAAGAAATTAACAAATCAGGAGCTATTTGGCATGACAGATTTAGGAAAGGAACTGGGTGTGGCAGAGCCTGCCTGTAATTTCCATGCATGCACTTGGGAGTAGGGGCAGGAAGATCCGCAGTTCAGGGTCAGCTTTAGCTATAGAGCAAGTCCGAGGCTAGCCTGGGCTTCCTGAGACCCTGTCACCGCGAAAGGGGGAGGCAGTAGGATGGCTCAGTGGGTAAAGTGTTTGCTGTTCAATCCCCAGGAGGTGTTTAAAGGAAGAAGAAGAGAATCAACTTCACCAAGTTGTCCTTTGACTTAAACACGAGTGTCATAGCAACACATACACACACACACACACACACACAGAGTAACCAATAATAGCGTTTTAGAAATATTTAGAGAAGATCTAGAAAGATTTAGAAGGACATGACGCTTAGCACCTCACAACAAGATTTCCAGCACTTCAGAAGAAGTCATATTAGGGCAGTCTTCCAAGAAGAAGACGAAAAATCCTCAAAGGGCAGCGGCTCTGAATGACTCCATAGTAGCAGAGAACAAAGGAACAGAGCCTTCAAGATTCTGACAGTATTTTGTTTTGTTGTTTGTTATTTGGTTTTGACACTAGGCCTCACACAATGCCAGCTCGGAGAGCCTGGAACTTTGAATGTAGACCAGGCTGACCTCAAATTCAGAGAGATCCACCAGCCTCTGCCTCCAGAGGGCTAGGATGGAAAGGGTAGACCACCATGCCCAGCTTTGAAACTGCCTTTTAACACAGATCTCTGGATCCAACTGCATGAGCAAAATACAGATGTGAAGACAGAATGGAAGGCATTTTAGTGATGCGTGAACTGAAAAGTTTTGTCCCCTGTGTACTTAGGACACTCTATAGCCACAAAGAGAAACGTGTAAAGTAAACAAAAGGCAGAAAAGCCAGTCTGTATGTTGAGACTACCATAACAAAGTCCCCCAGAAGGGGTAATAATGTATAAACAACAGAAAGTTGGCCATTTTTATAGGAGCCAAAATGGCCAGGGTCAAGGCATCAACAGATGCAGAACCTCCTGAGGCCCCCATTCCTGATAGAGTTCTCACCGGGCTCACAAACCCTAAGGTTTCTTTTAGAAGAATACATCCGTGGGGCCTAAGAATTTCCCAAGGGCCTACCCCTTAGCCCTACTGCATTGGAGATGAGGTCTCAGTAAGTGATACGGAAAGGACACCATGATAAGCTATGGAGAGGCACCCTTCTTTCTGGCTTACATATCCACCCTGGGTTAGTTATGGCTCTGCTCCATTGTGACTTTATCAGAAGCCTGACTGATTGTAACGCATCTGAAAAATGGGTGGTCATAATGACTGGGAATGGAAGAGATCATGGCCAACCTTACTCTGACCCTAAAATTCTCTTCTTAGAACACACACACACTGTACACACTAATCCCTCTCAAATTTCATCAGACAAAAAAAGACAGTAAAAGAAGAACTAAGCCCGGTGTCAGTGAGCTATATCTTCAAAAAGAGGAGATACATTTGAATGCAGAGTTTACTACACCCTAGTAAGACAGCTGTGTATCAGAGAGGAAAGCCGTCTTGGCTGAGGCAGACTATGAGGCACTGAGGGGGAGAATTTCACAGAGAAAGAAGGATACTGTTCGATTGTCTGCTTTGTAGAAACTCTCCAAAATAAATGACTAACAAACTTTAAAGATAGAAAAACTTAAGCTACTGACATAAACCCATACAAAGAAGAAGAAGGTAACAAAATAATCAACCCCAGAAGAAGCCAAAGGAAACTGGATACAAAAAAAAAAATTAAGGTTTTGGAGAGGTCATTCTACAGAGCTTGGATGGACCCTGGGACCTCTAACTGCTCTGTTCCTGATCACATCCATCCCCAGCCCTCAAAACACTTTTTTTTTTGTTTGTTTTTTGTTTGCTTGTTTTTTGAGACAGGGTTTCTCCATGTAGCCCTGGCTGTCCCAGAATTTGCTCTGTAGACCAGGCTGGCCTCAAACTCAGAGATCTTCCTGCCTCTGCCTCCCGAGTGTTGAGATTAATGGCGTACACCACCATCACCTGACCCTCAAAGTGCTTTTAATACAGAACTTGACTTTTCACTGAGCAATATTTTCAGGACAAAATGAAAATACTATCCGTTTAACTTCGAACTGCAGAATAATTCTACTAGGAGGATGAAAAGAGAAGAAATTACAGGCACTGATTGTAAGAATTTGTCTGTCTGTTTGCTAATTAATTTTGTTACTGGGAGGGGGTCACGGTGAGGTCAGAAGACAACTTCTGGTCCAGGGATTCAACTCAAGTCATGATCCTTGGCATAAGCGCCTCTGCCCATTGGGCCACCGCACTGGACCTTAGTTATAAGAAATTTAGATGTGCAGGTCTCCAAGCAATGTACAGTTTATATATTCCTTCCCAGCATGCAATTGTGTAAAACGTCTTCTAGATGACGCCCATCAAGAATCAATAGGGTGTGCCAACCAGTCCAAAGATGCCGGCAGTCAATACAGAGTGCCTGACACTGGTCAATTTTAAAATTACAATGTGAATAAATAAACAAAATGATTAAATAAGTAAAAACCCAGACCTCAGGCACAGGTGACCAGAGGCAGGAGAATAGAAAAGCCTAAATTCTGATGATGTTACAGAGTGACTTCCAGGTCGACTCTTGTAACTTAATCAGACTCTTTCTCTAGATACGAATTCTAGAAAGACAAGTAAAGGGTCCAGGAAGAACTGCAGATGCCATGCAGGAAAAGAATATTTCACGTAACACGTAAGAGGTCCCCTAGATTCAACCCCAGTACCACACTCTCTCTCTCTCTCTCACACACACACACACACACACACACACACACACACACACACACACACACACACGAAATATAGACATAAATATGCCCTGGAATGGGGTGTACATTTGTGATCACAACACTAGGGAACAGAAGGAATGTGACTGACATCTTGGAAAACCCGGATATATTAGCTCCTCTTCTGCTGTTGTGACCAAAGGTAACTCAGAGATGAAATCACTTGCTTTAGCCCGAGGGATGATGTCATTTTGATGGACAAGCATGGCGGTATACAATAGGAACAGGAAGCTGAGAGTGAATGGGAAGTGGGGCAGGGCTGTAAACTCTCCTATCCCAACCCTAGTGCCAGACTTCCTCCAGCGAGACTCCACACGCTAAAAGTTAAAGGGCTTCCTGAAGCAGTACCACCAACTCAAGTGTCCAACTACCTGAGCCTCGGGGAGGCAGTTCTCATTCTAAACACCACATCAGGCTACACAGTGACGCCTTGTCTCAAAACAAAATTATCACAAAGTATCACGGAAAAATGGCTATGACTTATATCACAAGTAACTTAACTACTACAATGGATTGCCTTCAGAGAGTGAGAGTGAGCGACAGAGTGGAGAATTATTTTTGTTGATAATGACGTTGAGACAATGAGCATTTTACTTTCACAAGAAATCCAAACAAAATCCCATACGTTTATTCACATATATATGGCATGCTACCTGTGACTTGCTTCTGAAGTCATCAGCATGTGAGCGTAAATAAGTATGGGATACGTGTCCTTAAATGATTCACCTCTGAGGCTTCCAGACATCATAAACCAGGTCTGGTATTACAACCACTCTGGCAGTAATGCAATCTTTCTTTATGATTGGGAAGGCATTTGGAGGACTTGACCTGGGCCCAAGGTCACCTAGCTCAGCATCCTCCTTATTCTTTCCTAATTTGTTAGTCTCATTAGAACCAAGTTGATGTTGGTCACTCTCAAAATCCCAAAGACTGTTTTCTCATTGGTCAAAGAAAAAAAAAATGTCTTCATTCTTCAGTTGCCGAAAAACACAAGGAAGGCCGTTGGCTCCTTCAGAGAGGCTCGGGTTGCCTGGAGAAATGAGGCTTGGGGGTGGAGAGGTCCAGCCTAGGAACATGCTCTAAGAGAGCCAGAGACTTCAGATCTCTGTGTGGGGAGTTGAGATAAGCTCTCAGAGCCACACAGTTTTTCTAAAGCTGCATTCCTTTTAAAGACAGGGCTAAGCCTATTACACATGTCTTTAAAGGATTTTTCTTTGAAAAAAATATAGCCAAACTTTTAAACTAAAAACAAGCGTGTATGTATATGATATATATATATATATATATCATGTATGTGTGTATGTATGTATGTATACTTGGGTTATAAAACAGCTACCACACAAAAAACACATTGGTGGTTTGAATGAAAAGGGTCCCCATAAGCTCATAGGGGCTGGCACTATTAGGAGGTGTGGCCATGTTGGAGGAAGGGTGTCACTCTGGGGGCTGGCTTTGAGGTCTCATGTATGCTCAAGTCACACCCAGTATGGCAATGAGTCCATCTGCTGCCTTCACATCAAGATGTCGATCTCTCAGCTCCTTCTCCTGCACCGTGTCTGTCTGCGTGCGCTAATGCTTCTCGCCATGATGATAATGGACTAAAGCTCTGAACTCTAAACCAGCCTCAATGGAATGTTTTCCTTTATAAGAGTCACAGCAATAGAAACTCTAAGATAAACACATACAAATAAGTAAATTAACAAAAGCTCATGTCCTAAGGTGACACTATTAGGAAGTGATGGATCCTTCAGGGATAGGGATCTGGAGGAGGACCTTAGGGCATTTGAGGAAAGTCCCCAAGGAAGATACAGGATGCTGATTTCCTCCCCCATCTCTTTGCTTTGTGACTTGTGATGGGAGCAAAAGCACTCAGTCAGTGCATCTACTACAGTGTGCGGCCTCACCACAGGCATTCCAATGCTATGAGACAGCATTAACTACTTCTCTTGATGAGTTTTTTGTTATAGTATTTTTTTGTTATAAGTATTTTGTTATAGTGAAGTTGACTACCACACTGTCCATCTCTAAATGATAAGGCTGGTCAATCCCCCTCCAGTGTGCCATCTGGGTATGGAGCTATGGCACCAATAATCGCAGCAGCTTGCAGGGTTGCAGGGCATGACTACATCGTGAGAACCTGTCAAAAAGCAAACTGAGAAAAGGCTTCAGCTGCTAACGGGGGCCTGAAGAGCCAACTGTTCGCTGAAGCAAAAGGTTTGAAAGTTCAAGTCCTATGTGGGTACCAGACCAGTGTGCACAACATGGTGAAATCATGATGTTGAAATCGTGATTCAAAACAAAAGGCAAAAGTAGCTCAGGGGACATAGATAAGTGGGAGGGCATTTGCCTGGCATGCCTAAGAACCTAAGTTCAAACTCTATACCACACAAAAGTAATAAATACATAAACACATACATTCAAGAATGAAGGAAAGGAGCTGAGTGGTGGTGCACACCTTTGATCCTAGCACTCGGGACACAGAGGCAGACAGATCTCTGAATTCAAGACCACCATGGTCTACAGAGTGAATTCCTAGACAGCCAGGGCCATACAAAGAAATGCTGTTTCAAAAATAAATAAAGGGGGGGGGCTGGAGAGATGGCTCAGTGGTTAAGAGACCTGGCTGATCTTCCAGAGGACCTGGGTTCAATTCCCAGCAGCCACATGGTGACTTACAACCATCTGTAATGAGATCTGGCACCATCCTCTGGCGTGCGGGCATACAGGGAGGCAGAATGTGGTATATACAATAAATAAATAAATCTTAAAAAATAAATGAATAAATAAAGGAATGGATGGGAAAGGAAGGCGATGTCACCTAAATAACCACTTGTTATTATAGACAGATTACTAGATGAAGCAGGGAGAGGGCCTTGAAATTAGCCCTGCTTCAGTAAGCAATCAACTTGGTGCTTTGCAAATCCATTTGCCTCTGCTGTTCTTCACATGAGGTGGAGCCTCTGAACGAGGAAAGTGATGAAGTTTTCCATCTGCGTGCACAGTTACATAATCTCTAAAGTCACTACATACTGTGCTTTATGTTGGTTTTTCTTTCGTTTCTGTTTTTATGATATAGCATCTCGCTACGCAGCCTTAGCTGACCTGGACCTCACTATGTAGACCATCCTCTAAACTGACAGAATCCACCTGCCTCTGCCTCTGCGTGCAGGGATCACAGGAATGTACCAACAGACCCCGTTGGTTTCTGTAATAGCAAAGACTGTGGTATAATCCAGCCTTTCTCCTTCTTGCCTTGGGATCAGCAGACTCAAGGCCAAAGGCGGTCTTGCCGTGGGATCACTACTACATTCCAATGGCTTATTATGTCTGGTCTTTCACTACTACACAGGAGATTCAAATGCCTCTTTGGGTTTTTATCTGTCCCCCTCCTCCATCCTTTATCTTTATTTTCCTTTTCTTTGCCATTTTTTAGAGAATGTTTCACTATGTGGTCCAGGAAAATTTAAGATGTGAGGCCTAGTGAAACCAGGAGGTCATGGGGCACCTGTCCTTGAGGACTGCACCCTGAGTGCTCTCTTCTTTTTTCTTCTCTATCCACTTTGAAGAAGGTACAATCTACCTCCAGCTGACACCAACATGTTTTGCCATGGTCTAGAAGCAACAGGGTGAAGGGCTAGGACTATATTCTCTAACACCATCAACCAAAATAACTAACTCTTCCATTATATAGATTCTCTTATATAGTCATTGTAATTATCTGTAATTATCATACCCACTCCTTCCCCATCTGCTGGACAGGCTGATCTTCAGCTTCCAGCCTAAATTCCTTCTCTTTTCCATCACCTTCCTGAAGAGGCAGCTTCTGCCTCTCCCCACTTCTCCCCTTCCCCCGCTTCTCTCCTCTCTCTCTCTCTCTCTCTCTCTCTCTCTCTCTCTCTCTCTCTTCTTCTTCTTCTACCCTTTTCTCTTCCCCTCCATAACCCATCTAATAAATATCTAACCTCACTCTGTATGGTGTGTCTCTCACCCGCTACCACATGGCTTGCCGCCCAGGGACCAGCCACCTTCAGAGACCTGCTGCATGGTCTCCTGAACTGTCCCTGCCTGGGACTGGCTACTCTCTGGACCCCCTTCCCACTGCCTGCCGCCACCAGGGATCCCACAGCAAGCTACTCAGGGATCTGCAGCAATTTTTAATAATCCATTCGTTACACTTGTCCCATCAGCAGAGAAAGTAAGACATCCTTGAATTCTGATTCTGCACTATCCTGTTCTGGTTAATCTCCATCTAGAAGCAGCACACATCATTTTTCCCTGGATGCCCATAAATGTTCCATGTAAGAAGAACTAACATTCAACAAGGTATCATCTTATCCAGTGTTGAGGACCAGCCTCGACAAAAATACCTCTCGCCAGGGTAGAGGCATGGGGATTTAGAAATATAGTAAAGAATATGAAGACACAAATGAAAATAATAAAATGGAGAAACATATAAGATAGTATCGGGAGGGAGTTCCAGTGAGTACTGAAAATTCGCCCATGTTTAATTTCCAACTCCTTAAAATACCCCTGACCCCAAAAGGTAGGAGTAAGATAAAAAAACTACTTTAACACGATACAGGGAAATGAATATTCCAATTGAAGGTTGTGGAACTACATTCATAGTTAAATGGTCTGTTGCTAGAACAAAACAAGTCACATTTACACCCTGGACCGAAACATTCTGTAGGCAAACCACTCTCTGGGTGGAATCCAAAGTTATCTCCTTAAGGGAACTGGAACTTAGTTGGATCCTTAGACTTTTGTTTGAAGTAGAAAGAGATCATCAACTTCCCTGTTTCTGTAATACAAGGTCTGGCTATTAGCCACACCTGTTGACAACAACGTTGAGAGAGCAGAACTCTCTCTGGTCTGCATCTTCAGGAGCCATCGTGTGACTTAGATGTTCCTCATGGTCCCACCTCAACCTACCCCTTCCACGAACACCTACTTAAGTCCCATCTGCCTGCACGCTCATCACCCCTCCAGTTCTCTCCTCTGTGGCTATAATCCCGAACTTTAAATGATTGCTGTATAGTTCTCACTTATATCAGACGCCTGTCAGATACCACAGGTTCAAACCTAGAGTCATCCTTTTTCTCCTCCCTTTCATCTTCTCCTCTCCCATTAAATGGCATCATCACCCAGATAAATCAGGAAGCTGGGTACAGCCTAGGCCTAAACTTTCTCTCTGCATCCAGTCACCGCCTTGTTATATCAGTTGCTAGGTCAAAATGTTGCTTACATTCTCCTTCTCTAAGCTCTCCCTTCCCTTTTATTGTTCTGCTTTTTTTTTAAAGTTCTGTGTACCTATGTGTCTATGTGTGATGCATAGGTACTGCATGTGAGTGCAGTTGCCCTCTGAGGCCAGAAGGGGGGTGTCAGGTCTCCTGGACTTGCAGGCTTTCTTAGGCTGCAAAACAGAAGCCACCAAACTCAGGTGACCTGCAAGAGCACTATGAGACATCTCTCCAGGCCCTGGCCTGCTTCTTCAGACCTAGATCTCCTCCTCCACAAGTACCAGACCCTCCCTTCCTCGTCTCCCTGACTCTAGATTCTTCCCTCCTAGTTGTCCCAGCATATTCTGCCAGATACCCCATGAAAAATGCCAGATCTTCTTCTGGGTTAGTATTTAACTCCTCCGCAACTTCCACTTTCTCTAGAAGCCTTCCATGATTACTAATGTCAATGGATCCCTTCCTGACTTCCCAAAGAAGGAAGGGAGAGAGAGGGGGCAAAGTTTGTCTTTGAGTCTCACCATTGGTCAGCTGTATAACTGGGAGTATGATGCTGGTTCTTGGAGTCTCCGTTCGCACATCTGCAAAGTGAGGCATTTCATGTCTAAAGACAGGTACACTTTGGGCACCATCCTTTGTATCAAGCACAAGCCTCTTCTTGGTACCTATTGTAAATGTAAACAGACCCTCTTCTGTGCTGGGACCGTGCAGTTAGGGTCATGTTTTCATGGCAGCATTCTGCACCAGAGACAGATGGCTCCTTCGAAAGCCTTTTCCTCAGCTCTTCCATTATTTATTTATGTGCCTCCTGCACACCTCTCCAGGGTATCTCAATCTCTGAGAGAAGCATGTTTCCAATCCCAGCTAGCTTTCTCTCCCACAGCATGACAAGGAATAGAAAGGGCAGTTTGTCCTGCCCTGAGGAACACATCTGACTGACTGGGAGGTGTACATGCCATGCATCTTTTTCTTGGATAATTTGAGCCTCAAATTCCATGTTTTCTACAAGTTAACAAGAAACAGTTTTATCTTGCCCTGACTTCAAGTTTCTGGATTCTTCCTTCTGATTCTCCTGTCCCTTTCCCTTTTCCATATTGTCAGTGGGAAGGAACATTCTTAGGAGAAATACAATGTTTATGCCACTCAAAAGCACTATAATAAACATTATTTTTTTAAAAAAAAAATGATTCATTTCTATTTTGTGTACATTGGTGTTTTGCCATGGGTGTCAGGTCCCCTGAAACTGGAGTTATAGACAGTTGTGAGTTGTTATGTAGGTGCTGAGAACTGAACCCAGGTCCTCTGAAGAAGCAGTCAGTGCTCTTAGCCACTGAGTCATTTCTAGCCCCTAAACATACTATTTTTAAATGGAAAAAAAAACCCATCTTCCCAAAAAATTTAAGTCCAGATTTGAAACAACGAAAGCCCTTTCTTTACTTCAGAGTTAGCAAGAAAATGTGCATGCTGAGAAAACCAGGATAGGGCACTGAGTTCCCACTACCCCATTTTACCCTTGAGCACCCAAATACCACCAGACCATTCAACTACAGTAACTAATTTCAGAATGTTATCATTGAGAAATTACTAAGGATCATAGCCCTAACATGAGCACTGAGAACCAGAAACAACAGAAACAGCCCAGAAGGTGCGTTTTGGCACACCATGCAATCCTAGTCCTTAGGAGGCTGAGGCAGCAGGCTCAACTTGGATTTCTTAGTGAGACTCTGCCTAAAGCACCAAGTGATGGGAATAATAGAGCTCTTGCCTAGCATGCACAGGGTCTTGGGGTCCAGCCTAGCATTGCCAAAATAATAAAGGAAGGAAGGAATGGAATGGAATGGATGGATGGATGGATGGATGGACAGACGGACGAGCAATCAGGCTGTGGCAGAGATAGTAATAGAAAAGGGGAGAGTTACGAGAGAATTCTCACACACACCCCACCATGATGTTTAACTATCACCTTGAAATAACCTAGCTCCCCTGATGTCTTCATTAGGATTTCTATTGCTGTGACAAAACACTGTGCTTAAGGAAACTAATAAAAGAAATGTTTACTTGTGCTTATGGTTTCAGAGTCCATGACGGCAGAGCAAAGGCATGGCTGTAAGGACAGATAAGAGCTCATACCTTCACCCATCAGCCAGAGGAAGAAAGCACACGGTGGTGAGAGTCTTTTGAAACTTCCAAGCACCCCTACAGTGACATACCATCTCCAACAAAGCCATACCTCCCAATCCTTCCCAAAGAGTTCCACCAACTCGGGACCAAGTATTCAAACATATGAGCCTGGGACTAGAGAGATGGCTCAGTGGTTAAGAGCACTGACTGCTCTTCCAGAGGTCCTGAGTTCAATTCCCAGCAACCACATGGTGGCTCACAATTATCTG
The DNA here is from genome assembly GCF_000317375.1 of Microtus ochrogaster. Classification (NCBI taxonomy): domain Eukaryota; kingdom Metazoa; phylum Chordata; class Mammalia; order Rodentia; family Cricetidae; genus Microtus; species Microtus ochrogaster. The sequence continues at coordinate 8,169,307 of NW_004949108.1, read as the reverse complement.
TAATGCGATCTGGTGCTCTCTTCTGTCCTGCAGGCATACATGGAGGCAAAATACTGTATACATGATTGATAAATAAATCTTTAAAAAAAAAACAAACACAAAACTAACATACGAAACTACGGGAGCCATTGTCATTCAAGCCACTATACCTAGGAAGAGTCTCAACCAGACATGGTTTACATTTGGGCTGATCTTTGTGCATGTCTATGGATGATTATCTTAATTCAGTTAGTTGACATGGGAAGACCAAGTCCACCGTGAACTGTACCATTCCCTCGGCAAGCAGTTCTGGTTTTCTTGTTCTTGTCTTCTGTTCTTTGTTGTTGTTGTTATTTTGTTTTTGAAGACTAGGTTTGGCTGTGGACTAATCCATCTGTCAAGATGTTTTGTTCTCATTGGGTTAATAAAGAGCCAACTGACCAGTAGCTAGGGAGAAAGAGGGCAGGCAGGAGAGCCAGACTGAGAGAATGCTGGGAAGAACGAGGGCAGAGTTGCCAGCAAGATGCAAGGGAAGCAGGGAATGAGCGTGCCATACTGATAGAAAGTATTGCCACGTGGTAGAGTGTCATAAAAAATATGAGCTAATTTAAGTTGGGAGAGCTAGCTAGTAATGAGTCTAAGCTATTGGCCAAGCATTTATAATTAATGATAAGTCTCTGTGTGGTTATTTGGAGAGCTTGCTGGCAGGACGGCAAACTCTGCCTACAGGGTTTCTCTTTGTAACAAAGCCCTGGGTATCCTGGTACTCATATTGCAGACTCACCTACCTCTGCACAAGTGGCAAGCAGTTCTTAACTATGAAAGAGTGGCTAAATCTGCATCAGTAGAGTTCAGCACAAGTCAGCAAGCCAGTATGCATGCATTCACATCTCCGCTCCTGATTTGGGATGTGCTATGACTTCCCGTTTTAAGGTCCTGCCTCCACTTCCCTGCAATGACGAACAGGACCATAACCTGGATTTTTGAGCTAAAACAAACCATTTCCTTCCTTAAGTTGCTTCTTGTCAAGGTATTTTATCCCAGCAACAGAAACAAAATTAGCATACCCATATCAAGACTTTAACAGGTTGTTCTATAAACTGTCACATCGAGATACAGTATGCTGCTATGGGAAGCGGAAGAAAATGGCAGGAGTCAACAAAGAGTTCAAAGCTGTCACCTCCCAGGAGAAAGAGAGAGGGAGAGGCAGAGGGAAGAATTCCTGCGTCTCCAGAGCCTTGCAGAAGGTTTCAAGTGTGATGCTTTTGTAACTTTGAGGAACAATAAATGAGAGGAAAATAAATCCTCATCAGAAAGGTGAAGTCTGTAGCCTGGACTGTCTCTCGCTGACTTCCGGAGGAAACAGCTGTTTGGGGAAGCCCACCTCCCCCACCCTACAGCCCCTTCTCTCCCCCACACCCACTCCTTCCCCAGTTTCACCAGTCTCAGTTTGAGAATCTTGTGTGCTAGCGAGACACATGCTCCCTCCCTGGCTTTGCAGGATGTAGAATGGGTTCCTTCCTGAGGAGTCCAGCTGCCCTTAGTCTTGGGGTCCTTGGAGGCTGTGGGTGGGGCAGGTCTGGCCAGAGCAAGCATAGCTGAAATACAGAGTGGGCATTCTCGAAGGAGTGGTTGGTGAGTTTCTCACTGCCGGCAGCCCCACCCGCGCATCGGCTTCTAGGAATCTAAGCAAACAAATTCCACCCCTGTTGGAAGCAGCAAATCTTCATTTATGGGTGAAATTTGCCAGTGCCTACAGCAGAGAACAATTTCTCTCCTTACACCGACTCCTGGAGCTCTGGCTGGTGGCAGCTGCTGCCCCATTAGGAACGCATTTTCCACGGTGTAACCCACCCTGCCACCCGCTGGGCGACCACCAGCTTCAGAGCTACAGCCAGAAACAGCTGGAACTGGTCACTCAAATCCGCAGGACTGTGGCGCCTAGAGAAACATTAGCCCCCAGATACAGTGTCCCCTGCTCACGGGAGGAAAAGCACTGTGGCTGGGAAGAGAGGCGGGTGAAGGGTTGTGATGGGCCTTCCACAATGCCCTGCTCCCACACACATCACTGCCCCCACACTCAGGCACACTCACACAGACACATGCATCTGCCTGCACACACATACGCACCCACATAGATACACAGGCCTCTGTTCCCACATACATGCACATCTCCACAGACATCTAAGTGCCTGCCCCCCTCACATACATGCACACACACAAATACACAGGCCCCTGCATCCACGCCCATGCGCATCCATGTAGACATGTGTACCTCTGCTCGCAGACATTTGCACACCTACAATAGACACACGATTCCCTGCCCACCCATTTGTACACAGACACAAAGGCAAGGATCCCTGCTTCCACACATACATACATCCATGAAGACATACATACCTCTGCTCCCACACACACGCACAGCTGCAGAGACACACATGTCCCTAATCCCAGACATATGCACACCCACAGAGATACACAAGTCCCTGCTTCCCCCGCACACACTCACGGAGACACACAGGCCCTTGCCCTCATACATGTACACACCCACACAGACACACAGGTCCCTAGTCCCACATACATGCACACACCCACATACAAACACAGAGGCCCCTGCCTGGACACACATGCATACCTACGCAGACAAAAGATCCTGTTTCCATACACACACACACACACACACACACACACACACACACACACACACAAGGCCCTGCTCCTTCATACATGTACACCCACAAAGACTCATATCCTATTCCTGGAGTCCTCAGAGATGCTAGGCAGAGCCTAATCCTTCACCCTGACACAAACAAGAAGATGCCCTGTGTTAGCCACAGTAACCACAGGCTAGCACAGCCTGGGTTCATCCTTCACTTCTATTCTGAAGGGAGTAAACAATTTGTTAAAATGTGCTAAACAGTTCTTTTAAATGTACAAACTATAAATAAAATGGCGAGAATCAGGAGACAACAACATCCTCTTTACAACCTTCACGTCTGCCTTCCTGCCAGTATCATTCCTGAAAATCTGGCTGCTCAGAGTCTCACTTGCATTTGGCTTGAAGATACTCTTTGATTTGAACATCCTGGCCTTAAACAGCTAGTTTGGTCCTGCCCCAGAAGCCTGTCCACTGGCTTCAGTGTGCGCCACTGCATTTTCAAAAATCCCCCTGGAAAAGCTCCTGCATTGTGAGCAGGTCCTGCTGACCTGGCTGAGTTTACAGCCCAGCTCCCCAACAATGCCATTTATTGCACACGAAAGATCACAGCGGCAGATGTGGGCGGCCTCGCTCTGGCCTCTTGAAATTGCATCTGTTTTGAAATTCAACTCGACTTCAATCCGAAGCTGACCATAACATCCATGGCATGGGTGGGAGGTGTTTACTAGATAAGCTTTTGATATTTGATGTTCGCTAATCATATTAAACGCTTGAAACAAAATCCCAGCTACAATAAATCCTCGCAATTGTACACGAGGCAGGAAACGCTGCAGAGCCCTGCCTGGGGTGTGATCAGATCGAGGGTGGCTGGGGAAAAGAACTTGGGTTTACAGGTCAAGAAACAGACACCTGGGGACCCTCTGGCACCCATAATAGGGCTGGAACTCCCCGGGGTCTTGCCCATACTAGCTGAACACCCTGCCATTGAGGCATACCTCCAGCTTCCCCAGTTTGCAAAGCTGGCAGCTAGGCACTGCAGAGTCTCCATGTATACAAAAAAGTATGACTCAGACCTGGATGGGCACTTGCCCTAGTTATGGTGCCTGGGGTAGACAGGAATATCAGGAGCCTTCACAGGTCAGAATTACAGGCAGATATGTCAATAGTCACCTGGTTCTTAGTTAGGCTTTGCAGTGACTCGATCTGTTTCCTCATTCAGCTCCATGACAACCCAGTGCTTCGGTGTCAATAAATGCACAGAAGACTGTTGTACCTGTCATGAAGTCTGGGCATTGACTCCCTGCCCAGGTGGGAAAGGAAGGGTCTTTGAAGGTCATCTCAGCCTCTGCCTCTTTCCTTGACGAAAAGCTCACCCCTCCCAGCATCCTGTACATCATACATCTAGCTAATATTGTCTTGCCAACTCCATCCTATGCCTACCCAATCCTAACAGGGTAGACCCCTAGATTCTTTCCTCTTCCATCCTAATCACACTCAGGCTTAAAATCATACTTCAAAGGAACTGAGAGGCTAAGGAATGCAGCGCAATGATAGATCACAGGCTTCATATGCATTAGACCTTGGGTTCCGGGCCCCAGCAACAATATAACAAACAAATGAAATACAAATTCCAGAGGATCTGGGGCTGGCCTCTAGTATCTCCACTATTCTCATACTCCCTGCTTTTACCTTTGCACCGCTCTGCTTCTCAGAACAAAGCAAGCATTTGACCCTTAATTATCCCTATGAATCTGACCTAGTAACAGTACAAGCAGTGCTTACCAGTGTGACCTCCCAAGTCAGTCTAGCTATGCAAAGGGACCATGATGCCTAGGAACTTTGAAGGCTCAGCAGCATTGAGAGTATTGTGGTAGAGTGGAATCACTGTTCCTAGCCAAGGCAGTTTCCCTCATAACCTTCCAGATTCCAATCATCTAATTATCTATCCCAACTGAGGCGCCCAGGGTTTCTCTCAGCCATCTGGTCTACCTACCCCTGTGAAACACCTATATAGTAACAATGAGCAACTTTTGCTCATAACCAAGAAACCTCAAAGTATTTGTGAAAGTGGTATCAAGCAGGTGAAAGATCAGAGGAAGACCCTTAAGCTCACTTTGCTGGGAGCCCAACTGCCAACTGTGAATGACCTGCCCCCCCACACACACACAATGAATTTTTTCATTTACCTCAACCTCTTAGATCCTGTGAAAGACCCCAGTTGTGTGCTGTAGTGACTAGCTACCTTCTTTGTTCTGGAGAGAGACAGTCTCCTTTGTGGGACTAATCTACTATTTGCACACACAATAAAGGCTGCCTGCTATGCCATACCACTAACCACACTGGCTAATTTAAAACTGGGAACATCATAGCCAGGGCTTGCAACCAGTGAACTTCTTCCAGCAACAAGGAAAAAGTAGCTGACAATTCAGCTCTCTGGTGGCTAAGAACCCCAAATAGGAGCCAACAGATGTTGAGTCATTCCTTGGCAGCAAGTGCTCTACACACAGATGTTTGAATATCTGTGCCTATGGTACTGGGGCTAGTTCTAGCTCTTCATCTTCAGACCAAGCACGGTGGCACACACCTTTAATCCCAGCACTCAGAAAGCAGAGGTAGATGAATCTCTGAGTTCAAATTCCAGGACAGCCAGCGATGTATACAGAGAGACCTTGTCTCAATCAAACAAAAAAACTTAATCTTTAATAGATAAAATCCCAAATTCCAAAAGGAATAAGAAAGAGCAGGATTTAAGTCTAGACCTGGCCACTTAGGGTTCCCATTTCTCCAAAACCTTAAACTTAGAAATTCAACAATTTTATCATTTTGCAAAACTTTGGACAGTCCAGATGTAATGGCAACATCTTTAACACCAGCAGCCTTTTAGGAAGCAGAGGCAGGCAATCCCCATGAACTCAAGGACAACTTTTCTTCATGCCCTGTTCAAGCCTAGCTGAGATTACATAATGAATGAGGCTCTGTTTAAAAAAAAATAAATTTTCTTCTTACAAGGTCAAGGTCTTATATGTCCTGGTGAATCCTGGAACTCGTTATGAGCCACTAGTGTAGTGCAAGCATCTGGGAAGTCGAAGCTTACAAGCAATTAGTTGTTAGCCACGTGATGTAGGTGCTGAGAACCTAAGTCAGGTCATTTGCAAGAGTACCATGCACTGAGCCATCTCTCTAGCTCCAAACTGAAGGACTTTGGGATGTGGTATGACTGGGTCCTGAGGAACCTGACCTAATCAATAGATTTATCCCTTCATAATCTGATGGCATTATCAAGAGTTGGTTAAAGTGGGTGATGGTGGAGCACACTTTTAATTCCAGGACTGGAGAGGCAGAGGCAAATAGATCTTTGTGAGTTCAAGGCCAGCCTGGTCTACAAAGTGAGTTCCAGGGCTGTTATACAGAGAAACCCTGTCTCCCTCCCCCCCAAAAAAAAGAGTTGGTTAAAAAAAAAACATAGGTGGTAGGCTCTCTCAAATGGAGTATGTGTCAAGTTCCTTTCCATCTCCTCTCTGCTCTCTGACTACCATGATCTAAGCTTCGATGTTCACCTTGCCCTCGTTACAATAGTGGGCCAAGTAACTCCTCTGAAACCATGAGCTGAAAGGTTTTCTCTCTCTTTAGTTATTTTACTAGACTATTTTGCAGTGATGAAGGAGAGTGGGTCTTACACTCGTGTTTAATGTTTTATCAGCATTATTTGCAAATTCTTTACAAGTCCAGCAGAGACACCTAACGCCTCTAGTGTTTTCCATGTATAACTACATTGCTCTTGCTTTGCTGCATTGTCTTCACAATTGTGACTAAATGTCCAATTTTATAGCCTGTTTTTTCTCTTTAATATAACATAACCATTTCCCTGTATTTTTAACCAAATCCATAAACATCCTTTCAATTAGTGTAAAAGAAAACCAACATCTATTATGAGGATGTAGCAAAGTGAATTTCCCATTCTTGTAGCCTTATCTTATTCCCAACTTTTCCATAATATATAAACAATGCTGTACATCCTTGTTTATGTACCTATTTCCTTCCAAAAATTTTCTGAAGTAGAAACACTAGGTGAACGGTTGACCTTTAGCTGAATGGTTTAAAATAGTTGGTGTGAAAAGACAGCACTCTAAGTATCATTAAGGACTTGGATGATAGAAGAATACTTGCTTGACGTACACAAAGCTCTGGGTTATTCCCCAGTACCATTCAAACTACGTCTGGTGGTCCCTGCCCCAACGGCAGATATGACTGCAGGAAGATAAGAAGTTTAAGGTCACACTTAGCTATGTAACAAGTGTGATGACAACTTAGGCTACCTGAGACCTTGTCTCGTGAAATAAATACACAAGGGACTAGGAAGATGGCTCCAGCACTAAAGCAATTGCCTTGCAAGTGTAAGAACCTCAATTTGGATCATCAACACTCATTCAAAAAGTCAGCCCAGACAAACAGGAGGATCCCTGGATGGTCAATCAGTTGAGCTCAATCTGTGAACTACAGAACCTGAGGGAGAACTTATTTCCAAGTATGTGGGCCCAAAGGCACTTTCTGACAAGCCTAACAACCCAAATTTAATCCCAGGGATCCCCATAATAGAAGAAAAGAACCAACTCCCCTAGTTATCCTCTGATTTCAACATGTACACACACAAAGACACACACATACAGGAACATGCACAGACACGTACACAGATGGGAACAATAAGCAAATGTAAAATGAAGTTGAGGTGGAGAGGGCTGGAGGAAGACACCTAATATCAATTTCTGACCTCCATACACACATGCATACACATGTACATGCATTCACACATACATGTGTATGAACACACATTCACATGTGCACACAAAATAAATACATGTACTTTAAAGATTATACACAATATCAAAATAGGAAGAAGTGCTTCAAATCCCTGGTTCATTCTCTGCTCTCCCATATGAAGAGCCAAGAGTGCTACACAATTGTGGCCAAGAGTTACTACCAATTCAACCCAATAGGCCCTCTCCTCCAGCTCATGCTTCATACACTTCAAGAAACACGGTTGCACTGAGCCTTCATCTATCTGGCCATCTTGGCCCATTTCTCCTTATAGAGAAAGCCACTGAGACATCAAACCTAGCAGATAGTCCTCAATAGCTCTTTGCCTATCTGTTAGCATTAGTCCTGGTTTGTGGCTAGACAAGAATTGGCTCTCTGGTGACACCCCTCACCACTGTACCCCCATCCCACCGAGCTGAGAACACTACTGCCCTTGGTTGGAGACCATTCCCCTTGATACCACCCTCCTAATTGAGGGGCAACTGCTTCACCCTTTGGACAGAACAAGTGTGGAAAGATGTTTCTTGTCTTGGCCCAAACCCACCAAAAACCAGATTCCTCCTTTCTTTCCTCATCATGGGTGAAAGGGACAGCTGTCCTTTCACCTACTCCCACAGGCAAGGAGAGGTCACGACATGGCAGGTAGAATGAGTCACATTCAGAGGACTAGAACACAGAGTGTGTGATCCTCTAGGGGTGCCTTTCTCACCGTGACCTGTAAGAAGGTCTCCCTTTCCTAATCCTCACAATGTGACTCAGTCTACCTACCGATCCCCAGTGGTCATCTATCAATCAGGGGCAGGCCAAGGGGTGGGAATTCAAAAGACAATCAGAAATGGTAGTTCCCCCCTCCTCCAACAATGGCTTTTGGCTAACTGGGACATCTTTGCCAGGAAGCAAGATGTACAAAGACACTGAGCCTAACAGTGTAATTACGCTGGGATCCTTTCTAATAATTAGCTTTCCCTTACGAGAACGGCAAATAATTATCTTTCTACACGGATCCCAGACAGCACGTTTAGAGGCAACTATCCACACATCCGGGGCGGGTGGGGGGGGGCGGGGAAGAGGTGGGAGGGGATGCCACCCAACAGAACACAAGGACAGTTTGGAAGCAAGCAGTAAGTGTTCTCAAAATTTATTTGCAGATAATGCAAACCATTTGGCAGGATGGTGAGGTTTGGTGTTTGGCTGGGACATTTTGTAAATGATACCCTGGGGTAGCTGTTAAGAGATTACGGGTGTGTGTGTGTGTGTGTCTGTGTGTGTGTGTGTGTGCTCATCCCCAGGACACCGTGGGTGAGTCCAGCTCAGAGGCCATATTGACAGAATAGACTCTCCTTGTGCCTAAAGGGCATGTCAATCAAGGGTTGGAGACTCTTTCGTCTATACTCCCACCCCTTCCTTAATCCCAAGGTCTTCCCATAACCTACCTTCTTTATGATCACAAATACAATTCTCTTTCCATGTTTTCCTTCCCTAGCTAGGGTTCTTCCTTAACCTTTTCGAAACCTTCAAGGGTAGTGTCAGCCACCAAAGCGCGTGTCTTCTTTGCCCACTCCTATGCACAGTTCCGGCCCCTTCCAAGGACACCCACTGAAGTGTTTTGTCTTCCTCGTCGAAAAACACCCCAGATGGCCTCATCACGGACCACCCTAAAATCATTTTCTTCCTGGTAGAGACCACCCTGCCTTCACTTTTTATCTCCTAAAAACTAACACCGTTCCAAGTGTTTAACAGCGCGTTTCTGGAAGGGATGCATGAAAACAATACATTGGCTGAGGAATAATTCTTTCTAGACTGTGAATGGCAAAATGGATGTGGGATAAGCTCAGTGACGGGAAGGAGGAAGCCACAATCCTGCTTATCTTTTTGGGTCCTAGTAAGTTGGGGGCCGAAGTGGGTAGCTAATAGAAGGGGCTCTGGCTCTACCACAGAGAGGACTCTAGGTGGATTCCTAGAGCGTTGGCACGGAACGTGTCTGGCACAGATCTGGGACAGATCTGGCAGGCTGCCTATAGACAAACCCAAATTTCCCGAAGAGGTACAGAGACAAACGTCGATACCGTAATCTAGAGCAGATAGAAGGGCACGTTTGGCTGCTGTTTCAGGCTTTGGTGGAATTCTCCACAGCCATTAATTGGCATTTCTATTGGAGGAAGCAGATTGATGCTCCCAAACTGCTCTCTATTGCCTACTAAATTTCTTGTGATCCTTTCCATCTGTCTCGGTGGGTTCAGTCTCGGCCTTTCGGGTGCAGCTTTAGTTCTCTAGGTGGACTTCCACGTGCCCAGAGTTTATCTGCCGCTACACCTCCTGGGAGATTGTAATTTGCGTGTGTCGTGTTCGCATCCGTAGCACCGATGGAGCAAACCCCAGGGAAGCATCCCATTCCTGTTTGTTTAAATTAAGAAACATGGCTGGGCACGAAGCTCAGTGCAGCTTAGTCGGGAGAGCACTTATCTAGCATGAACGAGGCCCTGGGCTGGATCTCCAGCACCATATGAATTATGGCATACACGTTGTGGTGGCCCACGCTGGGAGCTGGAACTTGGTGTGTACGCAAGAATGCTTTTGAACTTCTTGTCCTCTTGCGTATACTTCCTGAGGGCTGGAATTCTAGAAATGCAAAAGACTGGGGATCCTAGATGATGCCTGTGTTGGGCTCCCCATCTGGTGAAGTGACATCCTGTCTCAAAAACTAGACTAAAAGGAAAGAAAAAATGAATTGAGCCTTTCATTGGTTTTGAAAATTTACCAAATATGGTGTGACACCAAATAAGGTCGGTATGTGACATAAATGAAAAAAAGATTAATTAATAGAAAAAAATTCATCAACTGCTTCTCATTATCTCTATCACTCCATCCTGACCCTAGATCTTAATTCAAAAAGTTAGGTCCATTCACCACATTTATTGCTGTTTATGCTATCAAATTTCTTCTTTTTTTTTTTTTTTTTTTTTTTTTTTTTTTTTTTTTTTTTTTTTTTTTTTTTGGTTTTTGGAGACAGGGTTTCTCCAAAACCTGTAATATCTCTGGCTGACCTGGAACCCACTCTGTAGACCAGAGTGACCTCAGACACAAAGAGATCCATCTGCCTCTGACTCCTGAGTGCTGGGATTAAAGGTGTGCACCACCACTGCCCGGGCACTTTTCCTTTTTAGAATTATGTTATGTGTATGGGTGCTTTGCCCACAGGTGTGTCTCGTGCTCATGGAGGCCAGAAGAGGCACTGGATCCCCTGGAACTGGAGTTACAGATGCTGTGAGCTGCCATATGGGTATAGGGAATTGAACTCAGGTCCTCTAGAGGAGTGAACACTATTAATTGCCGAGCCATCTCTGCAGCTTCTAAAATACCTCCTAAAGACATCAGAAGCCGTCCTACAGCTGGCTGGAAATGATGACACATTGCATGGATTTTGTCCTTATTGGGACAATGCTAGGGCAGCAAGTGGCAGCCTCTGACAAAGACAGGGTCCATGGCTTCACTGAGCTCAGCTGTGAGGGGGTCCTGGCAACACTGGAGGAAATCACAGAAGCCTTGTCAGAGAACAAAATCCTGTGTCATAGAGGGGGTGAGGTGGGGGTTACACTAATGAGGGCCTGAGGACAGAGTGTGGCAGAAAGTTGGGAGCTGAACATTCCTGGTTCTCAACCTTCCTAATGTTGCGACCCTTTAACACAGTTCCTCATGTTGTGTGACACCCCCCCAACCATAAAATTACTTTATAGCTACTTCATAACTCTACTTCTGCTACTGTTGTGGATCATACTGTAAATATCTGTGCTTTCTGACAGTCTGAGGGAGACCCCTGTGCAAAGGTCATGTGAACCCCCCCAAAAGGGTTGGGATCCACAGGTTGAGAACGGCTGCTCTGGATGGGAAGGTGTGGGAGAGGACAGAGTCCTGGGAGGGTTTGGAGCTAACGGGGGAGAATGAGACAAACCGGCTAACAGGCACCATCAGGACAGTTTGGAAGTCTTTAAGTCAAGCCCTTCATCCTGTCCTTGAAGACACTCAGGCTTTGAGTGTGGAGGAGGCTCAATCCGAGTTTTTAATCCAAAGGGGGATTTGTACACCCCTTCCCATGAAGCCAATCCTACCTGGTCCCCAAGCCTCAGGTAGCTAAGTGCTTCCTAACTCCTGACTCTGCCATTCCCAAAGCACACCTCACATTGTAATGGTTGGTTTACTCCAGTGGCATCTTGGAAGCTAGACTCTAGGTAGGAAAAATCAAAGTCCTAAGTAACCCCTGGGGTCGCAGTGGCAAAGTGCTTATGAACTGGAAGAGGAGGACGCCACTGGTGTGAGGAAATGGAGGCAAGTGTTTCCCCCTGAGTAGGCACAAAGGGAGCCAAGGAGAGGAAACAAAGCTGGCTGGCTTGGGCTGGAGGGATACAGTGCTGTGGGGAGCCGGCCAGCTTGTTCTTTGGCCCGGCAGTTAATGCAGGCAACAGAACAATGGGAGCGCTGACCTGGCTGTAACTCTGGGGTGAGAACACAGCTAGGTCAGAGCAGCCTGACCCTGGAAAGGTTAACCAGATCAAAGCCACTGCTGACTGCACAGTACACCAGTGCCCCAAACTGCTAGACACTGCTGTTTCCCCAGGACTTCTCCCTAGCTACCCTGCCAGATAGCTCTAGAGGAAGGAGACAGGAGTCACTGGGTTAGGGACCATCTTCCATCAACATCTCTGACTTGTTCCTCTGTAATCCACCCCTACACCTCCTCCCCCTGGTTACTTTACACACACATACACACCACACACATACACACACACACACACACACACACACACACACTTGGGTACTTTCCTGCTCTGTTTTAGGTGGCAAAAATAACACCCAGCTTTGAACTTTATATAGCTTTTGTTTTGTCTATTATAAAAGTCAGACACACCCATGCTAAAAGATAGAAAAAAAAGGAAGGAAAATAAAATGATAGCCAGCCTAGAAGAAAGACCTGGCTGATGCTATGCTGGCTGTGTGCTGCCAATCTCTGAGTGTTCGTATTCACACAGTTCCAGTCATTTGTGTTCATCATATAATACTGTGCATGTCACATCTTTTTCCTGATATTTATTTTACTAATGCTTTTTAATAAATGTACAAAATAGTAAGTTTCAATATAGCACTTCCAGACCTTATCATATGGTCTTTGTATATCATTGTGTCATTGGTCATATTCACCTTCCGTTCTCCTACCTTGTCCCTTCCTGTTGGTCCTCCTTTTTCCCTATTAATGCCTCCCCTGATTTTGTTTGTATAGCTTCAGCAAAGGAGAGAGAACACACAATATTTACATTTCTGAATGTGGTTTAATTTGGTTCATATCATGATAACAGTTCTATCCATTCTCCTGCAAAAGATAGAACTTCATTCTTCTTTGCAACTAAATAAAACTTTACTACACACACACGAGTACTCTCATCTGGTTACAAATATTCCATAAACATACTATTTAATATCTATATCGAGTTCCACTACAATCATGCCAACAATAGTATAAAATGAAAATAATATGGTATAGTACCATCAGGCCATGGTGGCACATGCCTTTAATGCAAGCATTTAGGAGGCAGAGGCAGGTGGATCTCTGTGAGTTCGAGGCTAGCCTGGTCTGCCCAAATCTGGTATGAAGTTCTACCAAGTTCTGGTAGGAAGCAGAAATTTATTGGTTGATAGCCCTGGGGGAACTCCAACCATAAGTCCTCAGCATCTGGCATCGGCCTTCTTGCTTTGCCATCGTGAAGAAAGCATAAGCCTATGGAGAGTCAGGGAGAATAAGAGGGGACAAGCCCATGTCAGTGGTCACAAGCGCACCTGTTGGCGCAGTTCTTCCAGTCAATTAGATGATGCTCTCATGACTAGACAGCTCTTAAAGATCCCATGCTCAGCCCTATTCCAAGAACTGTTACAACTGCAGAGAGCCCTACAGGAACATGCCACCTCCCAATCCCACCCCAAGAACGGGTGCAACCACAGTGAGCCTTGCAGAGGTCAAGACTTAAAATCACAGACCTGCTTAGTTAATTGTTTTGGTTTTTGGAGACACAGTTTCTCTTTATAGCCCTGGCTGACCTGGAACTCACTCTGTAGTCCAGGCTGGCCTCGAACTCAGAGATCTGCCTGCCTCTGCCTCCTGAGTGCTGGGACTAAAGAGGTGTGTCACCACCACCCGGCCTTAATTATTTATTTTGTGCTTCTCTGACCTTTTCAAATAGCCTAGGGTTTGAAGCTGATAGATGAAGATCAAACCCCAGCTTCACTGTCTGCCATTGACCACGTGGGCTACAGCATCTTCTATTTCATCACTGAGAATACAGATGGTAACAACATCTCTCTTCGGAATGTTTGTGGTTTGTTTCTTTGCTTATTTTGATGGGGTCTTGTGTAGCCTGGGGTAACCTCAAACTCACCATAGAGTCAAGAATGACCTTAAACTTCGGATCCGTCAGCTCTGCCTTCTGAGTGCTAGGATTGCGCGTGGGTACCATCATGTCCATTTGGATGTCGGCTGGGGATTGAACCCAAGGCTTCATGCATGTTAGATAGGCACTCTATCAGCTGAACTCCCTTCCAGTCCTGTTGGTGTTTAGTAGCTAGGCTGACCTTGAACTCACTACATAGTTGAAACTGGCCTTAAACTTCTGATCCTCCTGCCTCTACTTCGTACGTGCTGGGATTCCAAGCATATGATCACACCTGGTTCTCTTTTGGTATTTTTGTATCATAAAGTATGTTGCAGCAAGCAGCAGTGACTCCAAGAGTAAAGGGCAGAGGAGCCAATATAAAGGATTGCCCACAAGTAAAAATGACACAATTTGAGCATTAAAGGAAGACCCACCAGCAACAGAAAAACAGAGAGCTGAAATGTAAAATACATAACAATCTATCTGTTCAGAAAAATAATTTTTAAAAGCCTCATTGTTTAGCTTACAAGTTGTTTGGAATTCAAGGTCTTTCTGAAACTGATAAAGGAAGAAGCATCTGGCATTTAAAAAGAGAGTTAAACACGCAACATACTTATCGCACATTTGTTTGTGAGCACACACCGAGAGGTCAGCAATGTTATGCTTGACTAGACAATGAGAGCGTAAAAGCAGGAAGTGAATCATCTTTCTTTTTTTTTTTTTTAATTCCTTGCTTCTTTTGATTAATCATCTCCCATTCACCAACAGCTTGAGCTTGGGCTTTTAGTAGGTGCTCAACAAGCCCCGTCAGCTCCCACTTCTGAAGGCACGCGGAGCCCCTATGGGCAGGATGAAGGATCGCCCACAGGGTCCAGGGATGGCTCTGGGAGGCAGCACTGTGATGCAGGCAGATCCTTCCTACCTCTCTCTGCCTCTCTCCCTTAATAGGAGCACAGGAAAGACTCTGCTACAAGAAATCCCATCATTAGAGCCATAGAGTGCATAGCCAGCATCCCTCCGACCTCCTCGTTTTGCAGATAAAGAGACTGTGACTCCCAAAGGTTAAGTGACTTGCCCAAGATCACAAAGCCAGCCAGCTGGGCTCCCAGGTGACAGCCTTTCTCCCGTGCAACTTTCTGTAAGTTATTGGAAAAGAAATTCAAAGCTTAGCTTTGAGTTGGCAGAGATGGGTCTGCTAAGGCAGCCAGCTCAGCTCGGCTTCTGGAGAAAGGGAGACTTCTGGAGAGAAATGGGACTACTCTGGACTGCACTTCTTCCTGGCTGATAGTCTGCACAGCTTGGCCCGTGATGTCATCAGTGAGACTCCCATAGCTGTGTCCAGGGGAGACCACAGCTGCTCTCAAATGGCCCTGGGACTTAAGGACACATGAAAGACTGTGGAGGGCTAGACTCAAAGTCCCTCACTAGCTTGGTCACGTAAAGCAGCTCCAGACTTCCACACTAAGCGGAGAAGAGGGCGCAGAGCAGGTCCACAGGAAAGGGACCTACAATGATAGGACAGGAGCTCATCCAGAGGGCCAACGGTGGTCACACTGAGGTTGGGGTGTAGAAAACACACTTCCACTCGTGCCACGGTTTCTGTAGCATCCCTGAATGAATCCACCTCTACCCAGGCCTCAGTCACATTCCCTGAGCTTCAGACATCTCCTCCTGGGTGATTACATGTCCCCAAAACATGTCTCACCGACCTCCTGTCTCCCTTCTCCCATCTTACTCTTGCACTGGTCTTTTTGAGTTACTCTTCCCTCGTTCTTGCCTGTCTAGAAATGACACCTTCCACTGTGCAGGCCAAACCTCAAGGAGTCAAGATGCTCTATGCCTTTTTGTAACTTCTGGGTCTCAACTACCAAAGCCTGCATCTCTTCCTCCAGAGCCCACTGGCTTCCAGGCTTCTCCACCACTTCATCTTTCCATTCATACCAATGTCCTCCCTAGCCTTGGTGCACCTTCAATCCCTCAGGTCCTCTCCCTGCACACATCCCATAGGCTCTAAACCAAACCTGGTCCCCTCCCCGTGCCAAAAACCCGACACCTCCCATGAGAGCTCAAACAAATTCTCAGCATCCCCCAAAGGCCCTGACTTTCTCTTCAGTGTGAGTCTTCCTTCCTCACTCAGTGCTGGCTCTCCTGCCTCCTGTCCTTTTGCCAATGTGAACCACTGCCTCTCCCAGGGGGCTGCTCGCACAAGGTAGCTCCTCTCTGGGCATGTTTATTATTGTCTCAACTTCAAGGCTCTCCTGGCACTAGAATTTGTCTTCCCCATATGAGTCTGCATTCACAGTCTAGGGTCATCTCCATGGAGATAAAATTTCTGTGGCCTTGCTGAATGACACACCCTCTGTACTAAAACCAAACCAAACCGACCAAACGAACAAAAACAGGTGCCAGTAATGATTTGTCCAAGGTTCAGCTGAATAGAGTTGAGGGACAACTCTCCATGTTAATAAGCGCTCCACTGAGGATCCATCTCTGGCAGGGCCTGCTGGAATCTGACAGTCTGTGGACACGTGGTTCTCATCTTGACTTGAATGCTAAGGTTATGAAATGAGGTGCTTTTGTTACTCTGTTATTTATGTGTTCATTTATTTATTCATTTTTTTACCTATTTATTTACTTATCTGTTTTTTGTTTACTTCTTTATCTGTTTGTCTGTCTGTCTGTCTGTTTGAGCAGGATCACCAATGCAGTCCAGGCTGACTCACCCTTCTGAAGGCTGGGGTCACAGATGTGTGCCACCACAAGAAGCACAAGGTTTTGTTTTTTGAAGGTTGAAGCATGAGTTCATGTTCCTGGCTACCAGGTTTGAAAGGTAAGACAAGACACACAGTATTAGTTGAATGTTGTATGCATAGTTCTGTAGTAGGTAACCTTGTGCGCTATTCCATTAAACATTGTAAGCAGTGCTGTGAAATAGATTCTGCTTACTTATCAAGCTTTTGACTTTTTCACTATGTATGTGTGCAAATGTATGCACAGATACACATGTGCACGTGTGGAAAAGGTTGATATCCCATGTCTTCAATTACTTTCCACCTTATGTTTGGCTATTTTTATTTGCTTTGGTTTTTGTTTGTTTTTGTTTTTTCAAGCCAGGGTTTCCTCTGTGTAGCATTAGCTATCCTGAAACTTGCTTTGTAGACCAGGCTGACCTTGAACTCAGAAATCCTGCCTGCCTTGGTCTCCTGAGTGCTGGAATTAAAGGTGTGTTCCCACCACTACCTTATCCCACCTCAAGTTTTGAAATTAGGACCTCTCCCTGACCCTGGAGGTCACTGATTCAGCGGGACTGGCTGGACAGGAAGTTTCAGGGCTCCTCCTGCCTCTGCCTCCCTGGCTCTGGGATCACAGACACACGTCACATCTCCGGGATTATAGACACACGTCACGTCTCCGGGATCACAGACACACGTCACGTCTCCGGGATCACAGACACACGTCACGTCTCCTGGCTTTTTCCTTATTATTCTCATTACAATTATTTACTCATGCTGTGTTTCTAGAGGGGCGGGTTTATACATGTCATGATTAAAGGACAATTTAAAGAAGTTAGGGCTCATCTTTTACCTTGGGGGACGGGGCTTGAACTCAGATTGTCAGGCTTGCCAGCAAGGACCTTTGTCTGCTGAGCCACTTCATTTCTCCACAGGCTAGGGACCCAAACCCAGATCCTCATACTGTGACTGCTGACTAAGCTGTCTCCACCACAGCCCCCAAACCTTTAGTTTTTACCAGGCCCCCTTCTTAGCTCTTCATACCATTAGCTCATCTAATTGTCATAGCAATTTCATGAAGCAGGAATGATCCACTATCCTCATTTCTACATAGAAACCTGAGGTGCAGAGAGGCTAAATCCCACGTCTGGGATCAAACAGCTGAGAGATGCCAGAACCCTATCTGTTTCCGGAGTCTGAGTGTGTAAACTCTTGTTATCCTGCCTCTATTACTATCTCTAGTTGATAACAAAACTGCAGCTGAATGGCAAGACAGTAATCCCTTCGAGGTCCCACAGAACACGCAGTCATGTCTGACTTCAAATCCTGCCCCCTGTTGTTCTCATACTCTCTGCTAGACACTGAGATCTGATAGCGGTGACACATTTGCAGTATCTTCTCCATCCCCTAAGCCAGCGGAGGTGCAGAGAACACAGTAGCTGCTTAGTAAACAGCTGGAGAAGTGGAGATTACAGGAGTGCTCCAAACCCGCGGTGTCAGATCAGTTTCCAGTACTTGTGGTATTTCCAGGCTGGCTCTCCACCCACCCGAAGTTGTTCTTTAATAATAAGATTAGAATGATTCGCAATTAACACATCAAAGCGTCAGCTGACGGGACCCAAATCAGCGCTCATTAATGGAAGCCCCTTCTGTCTACAGCAATGAGAGCCTTGCGGTTGCGGAAGCACTTGTGTAAATTGGTAAACAATGGTAATCATGATTTTAATAATTGTATTAGTGCCTTGTCATCATAACAAGGATATCATGACAGAGGAAGCGCAGCGACACCCCCCCCCTCACTGTGGGGAGAAGCACCGATATCAGATTCTGCTTCCTAAAACCGGTTAACCTTCCTCTTCTCTCCTTCCGCGTTTAAGCTCCCTGAAATGCTGGTTTAGTGACAGAAGGACAGTTTCAGAAGCCAAACATCCATGTCGTTCTCATTTGTGTAGACATTGCTATGGTGTTCAGGAGAGAGCTTGGGATCTAGGGGAGTCTTCTCTCCTGTTCTCGGGCCAGTCACTGGGATTTCTCTGCTCCTTAATGAGTCTACGACTCGGGTTGGAAAGATGGTTCAGCAATTAAGAGCCCTGGCTGCTCTTTCAGAGAACCAGGGTTCGATTCCCAGCACGTACAGGGTGGCTCACAGCTGTTCGTAACTCCAGTGCTAGGGGAGTTTAACACCCTCACACAGCCAGATGTGTGAGACACCAAAGCACATAAAAATAAATAAATAAATAATAATAAATAAATAAATCTTTAAAAAAGAAGATTCTAAGTCTCAGCTAAGATGCTCTTGTCCATATTCCTGGCATGGCTCTCTCTTGCTTCTCTCTCACTCGTGTGTGTGTGTGTGTGTGTGTGTGTGTGTGTGTGTGTGTGTGACGGGTTACTTCATCTTATAGCTTCCAGTCCATCCCAAAGGGAAGTCAGGGCAGGAACTCAAGATAGGAAAATGAAGACAGGAACCGAAGAAGAGACCATGGGAAATGCTGCTTATTGGTTTGCTCCCCCTGGTTTCTTCAGTTTCCCTTTCTTATACAACCCAGGACTAGCAGCCTAGGCATGGGGCCACCCATGGTAGACGGGTCCCTCCCACATCAATCATTAAATAAAATACCCCAGCGGCTGCCTATCCGACCATCTGATAGGGACATTTTCCCATTGAGTTTCTCTTCTTAGATGACCTGAGCTTGTGCCAACCTGCACACCAGGTATCTTCCGCAAGTCACATGGAATTCTCTGCTTTTCCTTACTTGCTCTTCAGAGACAGTATCCCAGTATCCCATAGATCTTCCCTCCTTAGGCTCCTGAATGCTGGGATTACAGGTTATATACCACCAAGCTCAGCTGAGAATCTCCTCTTCTAGAGATTCTAGAGAAGCCTCTCTGGGTCTCAGGTTTCTTGACATACCATGCAGGAGCAGAAGTAACTCCCTAGGAAGGCTGTTTGTGGAGATGAACTAGATCCACCAAATGCCACTCAGGCAGACATGTGTTTCGAGCCTAAATCTTCTGGCTGTATGACCCCTGAGAGTTATTTAACATCTCTGGCCTCCATTTCTTCATCTATAAAAAGGGGGATAGAAACATTATATTCTTTGGGGTTCCATGGCCATTATGTGAAGTAACATATTCGAAGAGCTTAAAGCCAGTAAACCCAGTAAACAGAAGTTCAATAGACTTCATTGTTACTGTCGTCATCATCATCCTCACTCTCTCCCTTTGGCCCAGTGCGTGTATTTTCTGGTTTCATCAGCATCAATGAATTGTCTCATTCTCTGTTGTCTGTGTGGAGCCCACATCTTGGTCATTCTTCTAGAGTCTCTGTGTTGGGTTGTTATCATTGCCATGGATGTTATTGGAAAAACAGTGTCCCGTGCCCCACAGATTCCACATGCAACTGGAGTTTGTGTAATCCCATACGCAAGACGTTTCAAGATGGCATTAACCTTCTGATCCTCCCGACCTCCCCACCAGGGTGCTGGAGTGACAGGCATGTGCCAGCATGGCCAGTTTTTGCGGTAAGAGGAAGCAGAATCCAGCACTTCCTGGGAGCCAGGCGAGCCTTCTACGACTGTGCTCCATCCCAAACACTGCCTCTGAAAATATTTTACTTTAAAAAAAAAATCATGTTTATTAAGAGAGATTTTAATATAGATTTTAGGCACAAGAATTAAGAGAAAAAGACTCTCAAAAAGAAAGATAGATTATGGATGTGCGCTTATCAAAGAGAGAGTCGCTAAGCTATTCTGGTTGCTCGTTCATTTTGATTGCCATTTTAACTACAGTGGGAGAGGTTATCAAGGGGCTCATGCACATCTTCTCATGGATTTTCAGTTCAAAGAGCATCCCGTGAGCTTTGGGGTCTTCAGAATACATGCGCATGCATGCAGGCACCCATGTACGCATGCACACAAACACATTCTATTCCCTATGCTCAGGAAAACTCAAGCACAGTATGACACCTACCTATAACTAAGTTTAAGGGAAGTGTTTCACTAACTTGTGGTGGGGAAGAAACCAATTCCATCCGAAGAGAAACTTAGATTGTCAAACTGAGTACGCACCTAAAGCTGCCTGCTGGCAAACTTGAACCAGAGTCCTAAAGACCAGAATGAGAGAGAGCATCCTGGTGACCTTCAGGCTCTTGATGTCACCTTATAAATGTGGAAACAGGGGATCAAGGACAGAGAAAAGTTGTCATACAGCACCGTGGTGATGTTAGGGGAACAAAGACCTTCTTTTCTGCCTAGTCAGAACAAAGCAAAAGCAGGGGACTTCCTATTGGGAAAGGTGTCCTCCAGGCTCAATACCAGGGGCTCCATGGACCTGGGTGGTGACTGTACCTCTCTGACCTCCATCACCTAGTGCAGAAGCTTTTAGGATACCTAAGGGTTTAAGGATACAGCTCAGTGAAGAGTGTTTACCTACCATGTGCAAGGCCCTGGGTTCAGTTCCTAGCACTGAAAAAATAAAACAGCTAGTAAAACCATGAAACATGCTCTCAATTTAGAAAGAGTTCATTTAAAATTAAAAATAAAATAAAAAATAAAAAGGCAGGTGGCAGGGGATATGGAGCTGACTCAGTCAGTAAAACACTTACCTTGCAAGCACGAGGGCCCGAGTTTGGTCCCCAGAGTCCACACAGAAAAAGCCATCTGTGTTCCATGTACCTGTAATCCCAGCATCAGGAGACACAGAGAGACAGATCTGGCCTACTTAGCAAGTTCCAGGCCAAGGAGAAACCATATTTAAAGAAGAACACCTGAGATCAAATCCCTCGGGCCTCCACACACAGTGCCCATGCATCAGGCACAGACGACTGTGTCCGCACATACGAACAGATTATACAGAGCAGAGGTTGCTAGCATTTAAGAATTGGAATCAAATAAAACCCACCATGTGCTCTTCGAAGCATTTTCTTCCTTATTTTCATTGCAGCCTAGTGCTGGCCCAGCTGGAAGGGAGGCAGGATAGACAAATCCAACTCCAGCTGCCTCTGCTGAGGCCACCCATACCAACTCACTCTGCCAAGGCATCTTTGTTTCTCACCATTGTTTTTTGAGGTTTTGTGACTGTTGTAATTCGCACATCACACCCCAGAGTTCACTTCTGTGCTGCAGAGCATTCGAACAGCATCAGTAAGTTAAAGAAATTCATGTGTGTGTCTCTGTGTGTGTGTGTGCACATATGTGTATGCATATGAAAAGTCAGAGGTCAGATCCTACAGAAATTCTTATACATTCAAGATTCAAGAGTATTAATATCATTATTTAATTTCAATTCTTTAAAGGTATTATCAGTAACTGTGTAAACCCCAGGAAACACTTTGGCCATCTGCGTATTAAAAAAATTAAACACAGCCCTGGTTCACTGATGGTTCTGAGTCCTGGCTCCAATGAAGGAGGCAACAACCGGGTCTGGGCACTTTCAAAGCACCACGGGGACAAAGGTGTCAAGAACCTGGAAGTCAGGTTTTCTCTGTCCTTCTCAATGGCAGAAGTCCCCAGGGAAGGGATGCTGGAGCTCTGGGCTTCCTTTGAAGTTTCTGAGAGGGAGGCCCTCTGGGAAATTCCTGGAACGCCCTCAAACTGGCTCCTTGTCAAACCCCCAAGACCAAGCAGGCATTCAAAGGGAGGTCCTGCAGGCACCATTTATATGGAGATCTCCTCACAGGCTGTTCAGGGGCTTGGACGCGGTCCACAACTAACAGGCAATTTCTGCTCCAACCCAAAGAAGCCTAACCAACTCGGGCTTCTAACCAGGTGTAATGACCAAATACACCCACTTAAAGAAAAGAACGGGGAAGAAAAAGGGGGGTAAGGGGGAGAGGCGAGAGAAGGGGGGGGAGAAGGAGAAAGAGACATTTCCCTCTAGCTTTGCACATGGAGCATCACATATAGCTGAAGACTTTCCATCTTTAGTTCATCCAGATGTGCAGATGTTTGAAGCTGTCAAATCCTAATTTCTCTCCTTTTTAAAAAAAAAATTTTGTTTTGTTTTTGGGGTTTCTGGTTTTTTTGTTTGTTTGGCTTTTTTTTTTTTTTTTTTGGTTGTTTTGCCTTTTTCAGGATAGAATTTTTCTGTGTAGCCATGGCTGTCCCGGAACTTGCTCTGTAGACCAGGTTGGCCTCAAACTCATAGAGACATACCTCCTGAGTGCTGGGATTAAAGCACTGCCCTGCTATATCCTGATTTCTAACCCATAAAAATCCACTGGCCTATAGCGATGCCAAGGGCATGAATGGTGCACACTAGAAATCGCCTTGTGTGCCCACTCCCAAACTGGGCTTCCCGGAGCATCCATGAGCTCAAGCAGGACGCACCAGTCTGGAACAGGGCTTCATTTTCCACCCTCCTGCCCTGTACCTTTCACTTCAGTGAGTCTTGCGGGGTAGAAAGAACAAAGCCAGGAGCTGGAGGATGTCATACAAAAACAAAACAAACAAACAAACAACTTCATCACATCTTGGTTTTTGTTTTTTTGTATGTAAAAAGTATAGTCATCCTGACTTACAGAGGTCCTTATAAAGATGACATATATCAATCTCTGCAACATACCAGCTGCTAAGGAGGTGTCCTGCCCCTAATTACATAGACTTCTCGAGAGCGCAGTACTCACCGAGGGCGTGTGTGTGTGTGTGTGTGTGTGTGTGTGTGTGTGTGTGTGTGTGTGCAAGCACGCGCGCGCGGGCGTGCGCGAGCACGTGCCTATATATGATGGTGGTGTGTACATGTTGGTGTGTGCATGCCTGTGGAGACCAGAGGTCAACCTCACATGTTGTCTGCCTTTTTTAAACAGAGCCTCCCATTGGCCTACTACCCACAGATTAGGGAGACTAGATTGGTTGGCCAGCGAGTCCCATGGATCTTCCTGTTCCTTGCAGCCCCCTTCAGTGTTAAGATCAGATGCCTGTGCTACCGTGCCCAGCTTTTCTTCACACAGGTTCTAGGGATCAAAGTCAGGTCATTGATCTTGCATGGCAAGCACTTTACCCACAGAGCCATCTGCCCAGCCAGAAGGCTAGCTTTGGGAAATACATTCCCTTCTTCCTTTTCTGGCCCTTAGCTTCCAGGTGTTGTCTTAGTTTCCTGCTAAGAGTCAAATGAGGACCTTCTGCATGCTAGACAAGCACTCTACTATTGAGCTGCACCCAAAGCTGCTGGGACTGAGATGGTCACAGCTGAGTTATGTATTACAGCCTAAGCCCCTATTATGCATGAAGTAAAGAAGAAAATGTGGGTCCAAGGTGTAGCATGAATTCTAACTGTTCTTAATAATAAAACTCAGAGTCAGATATTAGGGGGTAAAAGCTGAAAGGTCAAGAAGCATAGCAGCCAGCCACTAAAGAGTTCTTACCTCTACCAATGCTCAGACCAAAACAGTGATCCTGTCTCTACGAAACCTCAGACTGCATCTCAGACTCAATCCTCAGACTGGATCTAAGACTGAATCCTCAAATTGCATCTGAGTTCCTATTTCTCTCTCTGCCCAGACTTATCGCTCCTTGTCTCTACCTCCCTAGTAGTGCGGGAATTAAAGGCATGTGATCCCAAGTGCTAGGATCACCTTTGTGTGAACTCACACAAAAATAGATTCTACCTCACGTAGCCCAGGGTGGCCTTGAATTCACAGAGATCCATCTGCCTCTGTCTCCTGAGTGCTGGGATTAAAAGTGTGTACCACCACTCCCTGGCCTCTGTGACTAACTAGTGATTTAGCTCTGCCCTCTGATCTTCAGGCAAGCTTTATTTGTTAGATCCCAAACAAAATATGACTACGCCAAGGCTTCCAGGTAAACAAACCCCAGGACAACATGTAAGAAAGCTGGAATCCACTTTGGTAGGCAGCAGGTCCACCTCTAATTCATTCTGGAATAGCAAAAATGTCAGCTTGCCATTCTACACAGTCAGCCCAGCCATCAAGAGGTACAAGTTGACCTAATGATTAACTAGCTGATAGCGGCGAGTTCCTAAGAGTTCCAAAACTCGGTCTCCTCATTAGAAACCTTTGTGATATCAACTAAGCTAAGTAGACCTTGAAAAGAATGCAGCCTCTCCCAGGCCTGCTGTTCTGGTCAGATTTCTTTGCAGTACCCCAGGCAGACTTATCCCAGGAATGATGTGAGATGGGGGGTGGCGCCCTATCACCCCTACACTGGGGAAGTTGCATCCCAGAGAGCAGTTGCAGCAGCTCCAGGGCTTTCCAGCCATTTGATGGAAGATGTCCCTCACTTCCTCTGTCTTCATTGTTTACAGTTCGTTCTGACATCAGTCCATGCAACCCAAAACCAAAACACACGAACCTTCCCCTCCTAGCCATACATAGCACTTCTGGTCTCTGTTCTGCTTTAACCCCAAGGCTGGAGAAGAGTGCTTCATGTAATTTGTCCACCAACATGGAGTATTAGGTTAAAAGCGGTGATCGAGGCTGGAAAGATAGCTCAGCTCTTAACAGCACGGGTTGCTCGTTCAGAGGACTTGGCTTCTGTTCCCAGTACCCACATGGTGACTTCCAGCTATCGATAACTCCGGTTCCAGGGGATTCGGTCCTTTCTTCTGACCTCTGTGACGACATGTGCAGTATACATGTATAGTGTACATATATACATGCAACATCATACACATAAAATAAACAAATCTTTTTTATGTTATTATTATATACTATGGGTGATTGGGAATGGGCAATCCCCCTCCTCCAGGGGTGATGATGAAACATTAATCTAGTTCATCTTAATCAATAAAAACCAGGAGTCAGATATTGGGATAAAGACCCGGAAGATCGGAGAACGGGGAGCAGCTGCCGTTTGTTTCCTACCTCTCCCCTTCCTTCCTGTATCCAAAAGGCTAAGATCCCATCTATACCCCCACCCCATCATTCCCTATCTCCACCTCCCGGGTGCTGCCACTACCCAGTTTCTATGGCTAACTATTGGCTGGCTCCACCCTCTGATCTCCAGGCAACCTTCATCAGAACACAAACAAAATAGCATACGACAGCGTGGTACCTATGGAAGCCCATGAAGGACAGAGACCGATACTGGGTGCCTTCCTTCACCACTCTCCACCTCATTTTTTGAGACACGGTCTCTCACTAAAGCTGGAACTCCCAGATTCAGTTAGACTGGCTAACCAAAAAACTGCAGCCTAGGCGAACTTCCCTGCGTGAGTGCTAGGATTTCAGGCATATGCTGAAATTAGACTACACCCAGCTGTTTACATGGGTCCTAGGGATTTAGACCCAGGTCTTCAGGCTTGTACACCAAATACTGGGCCCTCTCCCACTCCCAAGTTTTGCATGTCTAACAATCTCCCAGCTAAGGCTTCAAGTCCAAGGACCCCACTCTGCGTATGAAGGTTGTAGATCAAAATAGCAATGCCCCTCACCTGCTCACTGTAACAAAATCTCCTCCTGAAATAACAGAGCTCACAAAGCTCATTGACAGGATTTTCTTCAGACCTCCTTTTCAGATAGGGCAACGGTCCTCTACACTGGTTAGAGCAGCTTCCTGCTCACAAAGTCTTTTCCGGTCTGCCTTCTCCTTTCTCTTTTGGGTGATAATTCAAGGAGAGAATTTACCACTTGTTAACAGGAGCAAAGTCTGAGGATCACCGCATTTGCCAAACGGCGCAGGTGTGCGCAACACTGCAGCGCTGATTCAAGCCTCCCATGCTTGTGGCCACTGGCTCACAGCCCACAGCCCAAGGCTGCCTCTGACTTCAAGGAAAGCAGTGACGGAAAATGACTTGGTCTATTACTCGTTACTATAACAAAACACCTAAGATTGGGTAATTTAGAAAGAAAAAAATTTCTTTAACTCACACTTTTGTAGGTCAGGCGGTTCAAGAACATGGTCCCATCTGATTGGTATATGGTAAGAACCTTCTGGCTAGATCACAGTAGAGCAGGGTCAGGTGATGAGATGGAGCATAAGATCCTTACCCTCTTCCCAATTCCTACCCTTTCTGCTTGCTTAGGGTTTTGTTTTCTTTGATTATTATTTTATGTTTGTTTGGTTTTTTTTGAGACAGAGCTTTTGGAATCCTTTAGAATCTGTCCTGCAACTTGCTCTGTAGACCAGGCTGGACTTGTACAGAGATCCACCTGCCTCTGCCTCCCAAGTGCTAGGATTAAAGGCGTGCACAAATACCACCCAGCTTTTTTTTTTGTTTGTTTGTTTGTTTTTTTGGTTTTTTGGTTTTTCAATACAGGATTTCTTTGTGTAGTCTTGACTGTCATGGAAGTAGCTCTGTACACTAGGCTGGCCTTGTACTCAGATATCTACCTTTGCTTCCCAAGTGCTGGGAATAAAGGTGAGCTTTTTCTTTCTTTCTTTCTTTTTTTTTTTTTTTTGAAGTTGTCAAATCCTAATTTCTCTCCTTTTTAAAAAAAATTTTTGTTTTGTTTTTTGGGTTTCTGGTTTTTTGTTTGTCTTCTTTTTTTTCAATTTTATTTTGAGTTAGGGACTTCTTATATCCCAAGCTGGTGTGGAATTTGCCCCATAGCCAAAGAAGGTCTCAAACTTCTGACCCTCCTGCCTTCTTCATCTCTTGGGTGCTAGCATTACAGACAGACATAATGTCAGTATGCCTATTGCATGCAGGGTTTGGAATCAAACCCAGAACTTTGCTCATGCTGGGCAAACACTCTACCAATTGAGCTACGTCCCATCCTTCTTACCCTTTTCTTGTTAAACTAATGTTATCAGAGGATCTCAGTTTCATGACCATATCTAGTCCTAATCACTTCTCAGAGCCCCCCCCCCCATAAAATACAACTAAAGATTGTTTTTTATGTAGATATTTGTTTATTTAATGTGCAATGATGTTTTGCCTGTATATACTCGGTGTAAGGGTATCACATCCCCTGGAGCTGAAGTTACAGACAGTTGTGAGCTGCCATGTGGGTGCTAGGAATTGAACTTGGATCCTCTGGGAAAGCAGCTTCTTAACCGCTGAGCCTCTTCTCCAGTCCTGAAGATTAAGTTTTAAACACACGATTTTCATGGGAATTCATTCACACATCGTAGCAGAGATATTTGCATTGCGTACACCCGGTTCTTTCCTTGCTCTGAAGAACCAAATCCCTGCTGACAAACAGCAGGGAGGAATGTGTTCTTCTGGCCCAAAGGCTGAGAACACAGTCCATCACAATGGCAGGAACAGCTGGAGCCTGTGGGAGCAGGAGCATCAGGCTGCTTGCTCCCATCTGGCCGGATCAAGGCAGTGGGGTAGGGGCAATACAGATGCTCAATGGGATTTTTCCTATTTCTCTTTTTTTCCCACCCTGGGACCCCAAATGCACTCACCCTCAAGGGTAGATTAATCCTTTCTGGAGACCCCTCCACAGACCCACTTAAAGGTGCACCTCCATCATAGTCTAGGCCTTTATAAATACAAGCAAGTGGACAATCAAAACATAAAGGTCAGTGAAAGAGGCTTTCACCATGCCCACCCAAGTGAAGTCGATGCCACCATGTTCCCTAAACCACCCCATCTCTGTAAGGAACTCAGTAGCCTTGCCTACACTTTCAAGTAGCTGATCTTATGCCTCTGCAGTCATCTTCAGAGCAGCCCTTCAGGAACAGATTCTCCTCCTCCCTTGTACAAATATCAAAAAATTTAGCTACTGTCTGCAGCGGTGGTGGCACACACCTTTAACCTTAGAGCTCAGGAGACAGAGTCAGGCGAATCTCTTTGAGTTTGAGGCCAGCCTGGTCTACAGAACTAGTCCCAGAATGGCCAGGGCTGTTACACAGAGAAATTCTGTCTTGGAAAAAAAAAAGAGGAAAGTTCAGTTACTGATCAAAGTCACACAGTAAGCTATGGAGCAGGGCTCAGAGTCAAGGTCCCTAGACACCCACATCTGCATCCCAATTGAGATCTGGTTTTGTCTTTTATGCATGTTAGCTATGATATTCATTGTTTCCCACCATATAGTGCCCCCAACTTCTAGCAATGTCTACAAACATCTGTTGACTTGAGTTATATTGAGTTGCACTGAATGATGCTTTCTAAGCTGTTTCAGGAGCCTCTTACTCCCAGGTGACCCGGAAATAGAAACGCAGAGATTCATATAGGGCTCCCGGCCTGTGGGATTACAGAGGGAACTTACGACTGGAAATGTCATACATTTGGAATCTGGGCAGCACACACATGACAGTCATTTGTCTCTGCTTCACATTTTCTCAGGGGTAAGAAGTCTGTGCTGGCTGGTTTTATGTCAACTTGACACAAGCTAGAGTCTTCTGAAAGGAGGGAACCTCAATTGAGAAAATGTCTCCAGCTGGGCAGTGGTGGCTCACCCCTTTAATCCCAGCACTCAGGAGGCAGAGGAGTGTTCGAGGCCAGCCTGATCTACAAAATGAGATCTAGGACAGCCAAGGCTACATTTTCTTTTCTGTTTCAGAAAAGAAAGAAAGGGGGAGGGAGGGAGGGAGGGAAGGAAGGAAGGAGGGAAAGAGGGAGAGAGAGAAAAAAAATACCTCTGTAAGATCTGGCTGTAGGGAGTTTTCTTAATTAGTGATTGATGGGGGAGAAGGGGAGTCAAGACCATGGTGGGTAGTATCATCCCTGGGCTGGTGGCCCTGGGTTCTATAAGAGAGCAGGCTGAGCAAGCCATGAGGAGCAAGCGACTCCATGGCCTCTGCATCAGTCCCAATCTCGAGGTTCCTGCCCTGTTTGATTTCCTGTCCTGGCTTCCTTCAATGGTGGATTACGATGTTGAAGTGTAAGCCCAAGAAACCCTTTCCTCCTCAACTTGCTTTTGGTTGTGGTGTTTCATCACAGCAATAGAAACCCTGACTAAGACAAGGTCCAACCTGTTTATGAATTTATGCCATCTTTTTTATTTCATTCTTAATAATGACAAGTATAAATAATAACTCCCCCTCACACTGTTCCCCCAGATGGTTTACAGCAAGTATTATTTCATGTAACTTTGCAAAAATCCCAGTGTGCTGGTGTTATTGTCAAGGAAACGAATGGACAGCAAGCTGAAATACCTGGTTCCAGGTCACGATCATCACAACTGCAGGTTCTCACAGTCCCCTGACATCAGCTCTCGATTTTCACCACACCTTCCCAAATATCGAGTCAAATCGGATCAAACTTACGGCATCTATGATGTGGGGGTGTTTTCTCGAGTTTATTATCTCATCCTCTCCGTTCTCAGCCATCCACTCTAACCCTCAGCCTTTGACGCTGTTGCGCCTGTTGCTAAGTTAAAGAGGAACACAGTGGAGTCCAGAGGAAGGTTCTCATCAACCGAAAGCCACCAAACCCAGCCACCAAAGAGATGACTTGCCTTGGAGATTCCATTTTTGGTCACCTATTTCTAACAACTCTTTTTCCTCCCTGTCCCTTCCCTTTCTCCTTCCTTCCTTCCTTCCTTCCTTCCTTCCTTCCTTCCTTCCTTCCTCCATCCATCTCTCCCTCCTTCCTATCTGAGTTTTTCTGAGACAAGGTCTCACATAACCTGGCTTAGCCTCACACTCACTATGAAGCTAAGGATAACCTTGAACATCTGATCTTTCAGCCTCCACCTCCTGATTTTCTGGCCTATCCTCTTCTTCCTGAGACCTAATCATGTTGCTTTGGAGCAGATTTCACAGAAGACCAAGAGGCGTGAAGTTATTTGGGAAAAGTTGCTAGATGGGTATGGATTTGTGAAAATGACACTATGAACATTTTGGGGCTGCATGAATACCTCGCTGCTTCATCCACTTAACTATTGATTGACTGAACGAATAAATACAGCACCTAAAAGGAGTTTTGCTCTGGTTCTTTCGGGGGAGGGAGAAAGAGATTGTGACAGCTATGCTCTTACCTGGGTAATTTCTCTTCTCTTGTGGCTGACTCCCATGATGGGTCCTCTGGGAATGATGTCCTCTGGTGTCCATGTGGAGACTCAGAATGAAAACACTGAGAAAGCTCCTCATGGTGTCTTACTGTTCTATTGCTGTGAAGAGACAACCAGGAACAAGGCAACTCTTGGAAAGGAAAGCATTTGACTGGGCCTGGCTTACAATTTCGGAGGTTTAGTCCATTAGCATCATGGGAAGGGAGCATGGTGGCACACAGGCAGGATGATGATGTTGGAAAAGTAAGAAAAATAGTTGAGAGCTTTGCATCCTTATCCTCAGGCAGAAGGCAGATGCGGGGGTAGGACACAGAGAGAGGGAGGGGACAGGGAGCTGTGGGCTTCAGAAACCTTAAGTCCCACTGCCAGTGACACACCTACTCCAACAAAGCCACGCCTCCTAATCCTTCCTTGACAGCTCATCACCTGGGGACTAAACATGCACATATATGAGCCCCTGGTTGCCAATCTTACTCAAACTACCATACATGGGTCATTGGTCTCAAGGGCATCTCTCTGTGGCTGATTAAAAACAAACAACAATAACAACCACCACCAATGTCTCCAGCTAGCTGGGAGAGGATCTTACAGTACCATGGCAGGGGACTCTACAGTGACACATCTCCAAGCATTTGAACGGATGAAGAGAAGGGGAGATGAGGGAGGAGGAACCTCATCTTGTTAGATGGGACCCAAGAACTATCACAAAGACATGGATCTGGGAGAGCAAACAGACAGAAAGTGAGCCACAGAAGATCTCAGTGGCTCATGACCTGGCTATGAGGGTCAGTGGAGTGAGAGAAGGCTAGGGAGGTCGCAGAAGCTGGACCACAGGCATTTCCATGCCAACCTGGTGACTTCTGTCTTGATCTTCTGGGTGACAGCAGTCAATCATTCAGTGCTTTCAACAAAGAGGAATAAACTGAAGTTGAGTTTTTCCACTGGAGACAGAGGCAGAGTCTGGGTTGGGGAGGGTTAAAGACAGAAAGGGTTCCCCAGTTTTCAGGGGGTTGTGAACCATCTTATGAGGAGTCACCAGGCTGTACCGCAGGAGAACGTGAGGTCTTGGTGTCTGCTTAGCTGGAAGGAGAAGAACGGGGAGCCGGGGCTCACTCACAAACTTCTCCTCTCAGAACCACCAGAGAAGAAGCAGGTTTCCTCATGCAGTTGCGAACGGGCGAGATCTCCATCCTGTTGCTATTTTATTTCCCTTTCACTTAGTTTGGACAAGGGAGGCCACACTCCTTCAATAAGGCCTTTCTTTCCCCTCGCCGAGTGCGTTATTCACTGAAGTTGGTGGCAGGGGAGCTGACGGGAGGGCTGAGGGCCAGGAATATTAGTAAACATAGAGCAAAGACTTAGATGGTTGTTAAACAGAGAGCTCGGCTGAACTGGGAGGTGGCAGCACCTGCCCTGTGCCCTATGTTTCAGATGCCCAGAGCCCTGGCAGAAGCCTAGGTTAACCACGCATTCTCTCACCCAGCAGGCAGCAGGAAGCTGTCTCCAAACCCAGGGAGACAGAGGCACAAAAATCAAAAGCAGTGTCCCAGGGCTCAGGTTCTGGGCTCCAGGATGCAAGGTGGAGTCGGTTCTTCCAGCTCAGGCCTCAGTGGACCTTTTTTATGACAATAGGCTTCCATTTGTTTTTCTGTTTTCAAAATGTCTACACATTTCAGACTCTGTAAGGCCCTCAGTCCAGTGACTAGGAGGCCAAAGCACCACACAGTTCAGGATGCATCCCAGAATAGCAGTGCTCAGCCCCTAACTTCCAGCAAATGGCTCAGAGGCTGGACCCTAGATCCCTTCCCAACACATCCTAGCCTTACAACGGGAAGAGCGGGGAAACCCTCTTCTCCTTTTTTCTTTACTTCCTTTCAAACTTTTTTTTTTTAATTTTTATTTTATCCAAGGGTCTCTCCTTTCTCTCTCTTTTTCTCCATTTCCCTATCTTATACCAGGACTCGGGGCTCAGTTCTGCGATCACGGTGCTTAGGAGGCTGAGGCAAGAAGATTGCTGGATTCTTGGCCAATCTAGGCTATGTAGCAAGTTCCAGGCCAGCTTGGGCTACAGAGTAAGAATCTGATTCAAAACAGCATCAGATCTCCTTGTCTGTCTGTCTGTCTGTGCTTATCCCTATCCCTCTCTCTTGCTCTCAAGTGTATGTGTGTGTCTTTCTCTTTCTTCAAATTTCAAAGAAACCCCACTGAATAGCTGACTATTCAGGACCTGTGGAATGAGGCCTCTTTGGGCTGGGCTGTAGTCCTTTGACTACAAGTCTCAAAGGGGTTGCAGGCTGATCAACCCAGAGCAAGGCAGTGGCTGTGGCAGCAATGCTCCCTGCACCCGAGACTGGCCATCTGTATGCAAATCTCAGCGGCCCAGCAAACTTGCATCAGCCTAACTGGCCTGGCGGGCTGTGCCTCAGCAATTATCAGTGCACATCGGGCCTTTGTGCCCGCGGCCGGGCTTTGTGGGCGCCGAGGCTGCCCAGCACCTGCATCTCGGAGGTGGCAGATGGCAGGACTTGGCAGCAATATGGAAGTTTGTCTGAATGTGGCTGAGCCACAAATGGACATCTTTTATTTCTTCCTGGGGGTGGGGAGCTCAAGAGAGGATTAGTGTTAGATTACCACCCATTCTTTCACTTGGCAAATATTTATTGAGTGCCTACTATGTGTCCTGCCACCAGTGGCCTAAGAAGGAGCCCCTCAAAGGACACAGTATGACTATTAAGAGAAAGAAAAAGACCTGAGAATGGACTATTGACATTCAAAATCACTACATAGGCAGTTGACATTCCTGGGGACTGTGACCAACACAGTCTAACACGGGGGCTCCTCCCTTCCTGTAGGCCCACAGAGGGCAGTCAGTTCCTGCCTGATTGCCTCATGCATTGACCATGGTCAGGCACACGCAAGACCACAGCTCCACAGATGTGGTCTTCCCACCCAGGTGTTGAAGTAGCATGGAACCAGCATGATGGTTCAGGCCTTTAATCCCAGCACTCAGGCAGAGGCAAGTGGATCTCTGAGTCTGAGGCCAGTCTGGTCTACAGAGTGAGTTCCAGGACAGCCAGGGCTACTACTACACAGAAAAATCCTGCCTTGAAAATGGAAACAACAACAAAAATCCAGCAGCAGCATCATTGAAAGTCCAGTAAGTGAAAACTGTTGCCCCCTAGATAATAGAATGGAAACCACCTCAGGGCAGACACAGGCCATGGTCTGTTCCCTAAAGAGCTGATCCAAAGAGTACCCCTTAGGAAGGGCTACATCTGAAGCCACGCTAAAGAGATGGGAAGAATAGTTAGACCTTTAATGAGATGATGCACCCTTTCTTCCCAGAATTCCCAGCTCAATCTCAGTCACCATGCTCTGCCACGAACTTCCCACTGGGTCGGCATCATTTTTCTCTTTTTCTTCTGCACTTTTCTTCCGGGTGCTGAGCAGGCCGTAAGTACACTTTCTCTGGTACACTGATGTTTTCTTCAGTCTTTCTCTTCTGCTCCCCTCCCAATACACGGCTGCTTGTCCAATGTCTAGCTGACCTCCCTGCCAGTGAAAATGGCTTGGCTTTCCTTCTTCTGGTTCCCTCCTGGCAGCTGCTATATTTACAGCTTGCCTCTTTGGGATTTTCCCTTCTAAAATTGTCTTTAAGCCTCCATTTGAGTCTGTTCTTAAATTCTTCTGTTAATGAGGCTGTGAACCTCAAAGGGGACCCCAATTTCCCAGTATCCTATAGTTGCATATATTCTTTAAATTACATTATTGTGCGTGGGGATGCATGCGTGCCAGATGAGCTTGTGGAGGTCAAGAGAACAGCTTGTGGGAACTGTTCATCTCCTTACACCATGTGGGTCCCAGGTATTGAACTCAGAACATCAGGCTTGGCTGCAAGTACTTCTACCCACAGAGCCATCTCACTAGCCCAGAGGTGCATATTTTCTTGAGCTAGAGCTGGCAGCTAAGATGATTGGCGCGTGCTTTGGAGACAGCTGTAGCCACTCATCTTCTAGAAATGGGCTGACCTTTTCATTCAACCTTTCTGGATAGACTTTTGCAGATTCACATCCTTCTGCAGAGTGCGGCTGGCTGACGCTGGCTATATTTGTTACCTTCTTGTTGATGAGATGAAACACCGATCAGAAAAGAGCCCCGTGGAAGGGAGGGTTTATCTGGGCTCACAGTTTGAGGGTATCGTCTGCCATGGCGGGATAGGCACAGTATGAGGTCATATCACATCTGCTGTCAAAGTACCAGCGGCTGAATGAGGTGCTCAGCTCCCTGCTTGATTCATTCTGGGATCCTTGCTCATGGGATGTTTGTTCTTTGTTTATTTGTTGTAGAGGGTACTGGGAACCAAATTCAGAGCTCTGTTTATAGTAAGCAAGCACTCTACCACTCTGCCAAGTCCTACTCCATAAATTTGTTCAACATGGCACTTTCTGGATGGACTGAACACATATTCCTTGAAGGACAAGGGATCTCTACTTTATATGGCTATTACAATGTTAGGATACTTTAAGGAATCACTCTAATAAGGCTTAAAGTTTTTTTTATTATTTTTTAGCTCAAAATAAAGAATGTACTTGCTGTCACTCCATACATCTGAGCCTGGGTTTCTGTACAACTGTACTCGCCACCCCATCCCTGGGTCCATGGCTTCGCATCACCTTGCTGTGTCACACCCGCCTCGAACCCCCTCCTGTAGAAGCCGAGCGTTTTGATGCTGTGTCTGTAAAATTACTGCTTTATATTATGAAGGTGAAGGTGTGGGAACATGGACGAAAACCCACTCGGGAGGGATGCTGCCAGATCTTACTGTTCCATTTGTCTTGCTCCATTAGGGCTGCTATGACAGAAGACCATAGATGAAGTGATCCCAATCACAAGCATTTACTTCTCCTCCCTGCAGCTGTTGCAGGTCCGAGGTGAGGGGTGAGGAGGTGACATCTGGGAAAGCCCCCATCCCTGGCCTATAGGAGTTCTTGCTGTGGTCTCTTACAGCGGAGAACTGGGAGGAGGTTCACCGCCATGGACAGGCACAGTGCGCTTCAACGTTGTATTCAGTGTGTGGTACCATGGGGAAGAAAAATGAGGCTGAAGAAAACACACAAGTCAGACGGAAACCTTGCATGGCAGTCAAGACCTGCAGAACGAAGGTAAATCTAACAGTGGGATGAGGTCTGGCAGTTAAAGAAGAAACCACTCCTCACCTTCACCCCCACCCTCACACTTCTGCACCCCCACAAGCTGCTGTTGCCCATATCTCCTGATAAGTACGATTTGGTGCCATTTGGGGAAATGTAGTCAAACCACTTGTTGGTGTGGCCAAGTGTGAGGGCTGTTGCCAACGTGGAGGCACGGAACCTGAGAACTAGGCTCTACCTGATTCTCATGGCCAGTAGGAAGTCGCTTCCTGCTCCCTATGTCAGGAGCTGGATCATACACAGTCCTGTGCCCTAGAGGCTCCAGATACCACTGCGCATTTCCAGAAGGAAGAACAGTGGATTGCCAGGATGGGACTTCAGCATAACAGTTCACTCTGCACGGGGAGTTGTTTTGTTTGCTTGTCTTGTTATTGGTTTTGCTGTGTTGTGTTTTGAGACAGGGTTCCACTACATAGCCCAGGCTGGGCTCCACCTCACTGCACCCCTTTCTCAGGTTCCTGAACTGAAAGAATTACAGGCCTGAGTCATTGCCACGTCCTGTGAGAGGCCAGTTTAAGAGAGGCCAGCAATCCTAAAGGAAATATTCACGAAGGGGGAGGGGGGGGCTCCTAACTCAATTGACATCAATGTGAAGGAGAGGAGAGGTGAGAATTTTAAAAATTAAAAAACAAAAGAGCGGGGGGGAGTAAAATGAGTTGAAGATCAGCCCAGTAGCTCACACAGGATCTTGAATTTAGGATGGGCCTTGGATGCTGGTCAGTGAAAAACCGTGTTAGGTCCTGGGCTTCCTCAGGCCCGTTTAGACTGGGGAGTAACAGCTTGAAAGGATTGGAAATGGGAGGTAAACTTGAAGGTAAACCAGGGTGCAAAAGTCAGGGGAAGGGGAAGGGGCTCTTAAAGATAAGTAGGTGCTTCTTCCTTGATGGAAGATGAGGTAGACGGAAAGGGGAAGACTTCTGTTTGCCTGGAGTCATCATCCCTATCTCCCAATCTGCTGTGGTAGGACAGGATGGATAGAATTGCTCTAATTAAACAAGAAGTGTGTGTAAAGGAACCCAGTGCAGTCCCTGGCACATAGCAGGGTCATAATAGCTGTTTGATAAATGACTCACCCTGCAGATGAATGAGAACATGGAGGAATGGTGGGAGAGATTAATGAGTGACAGGCCGGAGAGATTCTGGCATGCGTGAAGAGAGGGAAGAAGGGAGGGGGAGATAATTGCTAAGTGTATTCTTTAAGATCCTGCTCAAATGCTGTCTCCTCCAAGAGGAAGAAGCCCCCAAGGACTTCCTCTTACCCATACCCATCTACCCACACCCCAAGGGAACTCTTTGACCATGCCCCTCGCTGATATAAAGGTTGCTGCTTCCTGAATGACTTGGGGAAGATATTCAAAGGCTAGATGTAAGATTATATATGCTTGAAGCGGATCTCACCTACATACTGAGTAGCCATGGTGTGAGGCTGTAAGCGAGACAAGGTTTTCCATGGTGAGCATAGCTTCAAGCATTTACCAAAACACCCTACCTTCCACCCCTCATTCTCAACCTCAACATGAAGACTGGGGTGTAACCTGGAAAGCCCCCAAGGGTCATAGGTGAGTTATCCCCTAAAAACTTGGTTGCCACCAATTCTCATAAAGATCCAGCCCACATGTTTTGCACCCTGGTTTTATTAGGCTTGTTGGTTTGTTTGTTTGTTTGTTTTCTTTTGACTTTTTGGCTTATTGGCTTTATTAGGCCCTTTGGTTATAAGTTAGTTATGATGTTTAGATCTCTAGGCACTCAGAGAAACCAAGGTAAGGGCCATTTTGAATCCTTGCCTTTATCTGCTCCCTACTGTCGGGCTAGCCGCGAGTCCCCAAGTGTCCGGGCCATCTACTAATCACAGTTCCTTTCTTTTGAGTAAGTCCACAGGGTAAAGTGGCAGAGCAAACCCTTCAGGGGAGAAAGCAGTGACTCCCATGGATGAAGGGGAAAGAATGGACTGCATTGTTACAATGTGATTCTTAGCCAGATGTCATGTTTTGGGAAAACAGAAAGCAGTGTGTGTGAGAAGGAGAGAAAGGAGCAGAGTGAGTGGTGGTGGTGGTGGGGGATATGTACATGTGTGTGTGTGTGTGTGTGTGAGAGAGAGAGAGAGAGAGAGAGAGAGAGAGAGAGAGAGAATGCTTGCAAAAAGTTGGAGAGAATGAACAGGGTCAGCCATGGTGATGCCTTGAACAAATCTCTTTCTCTGGGACACAACTCAGATGGAAAGAGGTCAGACAAGGCAGCTCCTTTGCTTTTGCTCCTGCATAGGAGTAGATCCTATAAATGCTGAGTCCCTTCTCAGACCACAGGTGTTTGTATACATGCTTAATCCTGTGACCACCCAAACTCCTTATGTTTCCTGGCTTTAACTAAAGCCAGGAGTTTTCCCAGTAGTCTCCATAAGAGAGCTTGCTTTTACCTACTTCATATGGAAAGGTGATTACCAAACAAATAAAACAAAAGTCAAGAAAGCGAAAAGGAAGGTAAAATCATTTTGGAGCATGCACTATACATCAGGTTTTAGACCCAGAAGTTTCATATGTTAAGCCTCACAATACCCCTGAGAGATCAAGAGGTCATATTTTGACTTTGTTGTTATTGTAGTTGTTGTAATAGAAGACGTAATTGAAGACTTCCCTCAACCTTAGGTCTAGCCTAATTCCAAGTCTGTGCCCCCTCCTGGACACAATGCAGGAAATTGGGATAGCTCTGTAAGCGGAAGACACTTCATGAGACCCTTCTGCTAAGACACCTGCTCACAGTTGGCTCAGTCCCTTACCACTGAGCCAGTTCCCAGAGAAGAGAACCATTGTGAATCTGACCTGCTCCCCACAGGCTCCCGTTTTAAATTCTCGTCCCTGGCTTGTGGTCCTACTTTGAACACTGTGGAGCCTTCAGAATGTGTTGGCTTGGTGAAAGTCGCTAGAGTGGGTTTTTACGGTTATACCCACCCCTGGGTCTAGCCTGAGCTCCCACCAACTAAACAAGCAACAACCTCATGCTCCTATTATATGTAAGAACCACTTCTGCAACCATGTTTTCACCCTGACATGGTAGTTTAAAAATTTTGAAACATACCTCTCCTATCTGATTTTCTCTGTGGGACGTTCTGGTCATCAAGACAAGAAAAGTAACTAAGGATAGTTATTATTTTCTTTTTAAACAAAGGCTCAGTTCTATAAACACTTGATGAGAGGTAAGAGCTCACTAGAAGAGTGCTTGCCTAGCTGTCTATGAAGCACTAGGGTGTCATAGTCAAGCAAATTCTTGGGGTTCAATAGACAACCACCCTATCTTAATGGGCAAGCTACAGGCCAGAGAAAAACAGACCACCTCAGAATAAATACAGGATGGGTGCTGGAGAAACGGCTCTTCTGGCAAGGGCACTTGCTCTTCTCAGAAGACCAGAGTTTGGTTCCCAGAACCTAAATATGATGGCTCACACCATCCATAGCTGCAGTTCCAGGTGATCCAAACCTACCCAGCCAGGCCTCAGGTATGCATGCATATACTCAAAAATAAATAAGCCTAAAAAGTCAAACAAACGAAAAAACACCAAGATGGGTGGCACCTGAGGAATGACACACCCAAGGTTGACATCTGGCTTCCATAAGTATGTGCATACATGTGCATGAACTGAGTGTTTTCTCAAAAATAAAACAGAATATGCATATACAGAGAAGGTAAGGGTGAGGGAAAGGGAGGGAGGAAGGAAGAGAAGAGGGAGGGAGAAAGGGAGAGAGGGAGAGAAGGAGGAAGGAAGAGAGAGGGAAGGAGGGAGGGAGGGAGGGAGGGAGGGACTGAGAGATTGTACAGAGAGCTCATCCCTGCCTTTGGAACTGGATAGCTTTCTTTGAAGCTGAGCCCCATGAGCCCACACTGGAGCCAGTGGTTCCTAGATCTGCATTCAGGAACCTGAAGCCACTTTTGTGGTGATCCCAGGTCAGTGTTCTTGGCAGGACTCTCTTGCTTGGCCTGCCTCAGGCTTCCAGCTCCTGAGGAAAATCACTCAGTTGCCCTCCTTATAAGTCCTCGGTACTCAATTGCTTGTATTTGCTAGGGCCTCTGGACCATAGAATGGTAGAGATAGCTGAGGACAATTAGCACCCAAGGCTACCTGAGCTTTTGTCCAGTGAGGCTCTTTCCTATGAAATCAGTCTACCGAGGGTAACAAGACTTCTTAGCTCATCTCCACAGATGCCATGTCATCTCTCAAGGACAGCTTACCTATACCATTTCCTTCCTGCTCGGCTCCATCCTCCTCAGCCTCCAAAGACAAAGCTGGTCTTTTTCCTGAACAGCTCTCGCATCCTGCACTGCTGGGATTAGATGACCTCTTGGGCTGACCTGCCTCAGGTTAAATGAGTCTATTCATTGAACTTTTCCTTCCCTGAACTATACACAGCCCCCGTATCAGTTTCCTGGCTCCTTTTCGGACGGCACAAGGTGAAGGATAGAATTCAGAAACCGTTCCTTGTCTTGAGGCCCCTTCCATCTTTAACTTTATCCTGAGAAGCCAGGCACACGCCACACCCCACTCTTTTAGAAAAGGAGCGAATACTCTTTTCATTCGTTACCTTGGCTTCACCCTGCTCAATGTATGTGAGATGTGAGGCTTTGATGAAACCTTGCTCTCGCCAGTGTGAAGCTATGGAGCATATCTGAAGACAATCTGTTCATTTCTGGGTAGGGAGCATGCTAGCGACAAGTCTATACAATTTCTATATTTAAGACCCAGAAACTGCCACAAGGAAAGGCTGGTTCCTGTTTCTAATTAATCTATTAACTCCCCTCTTTCCTGACTCGATTGCTCTCCTCCACTTTCGTGACAGACACATATCCAACACTCTTCCATTAATCCATGGCGCTTGGAGCCGTCATTGTAGGCTCTCCCTTCCAGGTGTCATTTACTGCAATCACCGCAGAAAATGAAAGTCATTTTCCAGAAGCCGGAGAGTAGGAGACACTCATTTGTATCCTTTTCAAGTCCTAGATGACTGCCTGGTTCCCCAGAGGTCAAATGACGGCAGCGCTTGTCATTTCCCTCCTCTCACATGCCAGACTCTCTCAGCATCCTGGTGGCCGCCCTGGGAAAGAGAACATTTAATCCTAGATCTCTTCCCATGCTCCGGATGATTGAAAATGCCCATGGTTTTTTTTTTTTTTTTTT
>NW_004949108.1:8116074-8128368 GCF_000317375.1 Microtus ochrogaster | reverse complement strand
TTTGGTTTGGTGTTTTTTTTTTCCTCAATCTAATAAAGAACAATTGACCACATAAGTATTAAACGTAGTCAATCACCAAGATGGACAGCGGCATGGTGATACAACTGTATTCGGGTTACAAACTGTTGTAAGCCTAGTACTCCAATCTGAATGCACAATGTCTGCCACAGGCTCCTGTGTTTGAACACTTGGCCTCCAGCCCACTGTGCTTTTGGGGGACATTTAGAACCTTTAGGAGAAGAGATCTACTGAAGGAAATTAATTGAGCGGGGGGGGGGGGGCGCAGACCTTGAGGTTCCTTCCCTGTTTGAGTTCCTGTCCTGACTTTTTTTGACAACAAACTATAATGTGTTAAGTATAAGCTGGGCAAACTCCTTTCTTCCCCAACTTGTTTTTGGTGATGGTGTTTCACTATAGCAATAGAAACTCTTAAGAAACTCTTAAGTAAGGCAGCTGTGATGTAATATTATTGTAAGAACAGTTATTTTGGGAGCTGGACTAGCTGTAACTCAGTTCCTGATATGACAACATCTCTCCTAACATGGTCAGGAAACATATTTGTCTATCGGCATGAAGGGGCCTTTGGTTCTTGATTCTCTCTGGAGACAGGCAGGCAAGCTTTAGGAGGGTTCATAGAAACCAGCTAAAAGCCTGTAGTCATTGAGAACTGTTTCTCCAGCCTGGAGAATGTCAGGGAGCCAGGGGGCTATGGCTTGATGGTTCCTTCTTTAAGAGCGCTGGATAAATGATGGTTGGTCCTACTGAACAAGCGGGAGAGTCAGGAAGCCTCGTACTACGTACTCTCGAGGGTTACGTTGGAGTACGTAACTCAACCCAGAGGAAAACAAATCTCACTAAGCAAGTGCCAGGCAAGGGTCTGAATTCTTTAGCCCCTTGCAACTATCTGTAATTAGCAGTTGTAGAAGTATGAGTATGGGCCTTAAGTAACGACTCAGATGTGGCATTGGAGGTAGCACGGGTCTTTGTTCAAAGTTGGGGGGCTTTCTCAGAACTTTGTTCTGTTTCTGTTTCTCATGGTGTAAACATTCGCAGGAAATGCTTTTGCTCAGTGCCTAGCCAAGGCCGCATGGCTGCAAGTTTAAGACCAGTTACCAGAGGAAGACTATGTGTCAAGAGATGTATTTGTTACCTGTGAGCTCTACTATGTGCTGATATTTTACACACCTTATTCAAGGGGTCATCAGATTGAACAGGTGGAGGAGAGTCTCTAGGGCACAAAGTGGGAATCTAGGCCTTGCTACCCTCACTTACCCTCCCCCATCCCCAGGCCTGCACCCAAACATCTCAGATTTAACAGGAGATTTATTTGGACCTCCCAAGTCAGCTTTTGTGTCTGTTCGCTCGTAAAGAACTTCTAATCACATAAAGGCCCGCGTGCTCTTGCGTGGTGCTGCAGGTGAGCCAAGACTAGCACATGCACCAGTTAGAGCCTTGGCAAGAGCTGATGACCCAGGAGAATGCGGAGGGTCACTTTCATCAGGTGGAGGGCTTCACATCAGCTCCACCTGGGCCACACCAGCCTCCATCTTTGTGTTATAGCAAGGTGATTTTGGCACCAGCCACAAACAGCTGTGCTGGGGAAAAGGCGCCGCCCAACCCTCCCCCGCCCCCATCCCCAGCCTAATGAGAACGAAGCAAGGCTCAGACTGTAATCCACCCGCGGCAGAAGCCAATCATTCCTCCTCGTTACTGAGCGAAGAAATGCCTCTCAGGGCGCCTTTGGCTCCTTACAAACAAAATAAAACAAATCCTTCCTATGGATTTCATTTGCCATTTAATGCAACCTAATGATTTCCAATTGAAACCATATTCATGTTTGTATTGACTCATTAATAGCACATCCATTTTCCACACAATAAAGCCTGAACATGAACCGGTGACTTTGACCAAAATGCATTAGGTAGCATTAAAGATTAAATAAACACTGTTTCTATGAGTAATGTTTAATGTCCTCTATTTGTCAGCCTATTGAAAAGTGATCTCTGGGTATTTTGAGCAGGGGTTCCACAGGGTGCATTTTGAACATATTATGAGTCATGACTATGTATTAGGACGTGGAATGTTTTCCAGGCCGTCGGTGGAGCTCGTTACAACTTTAGAATATTCTGGTTAATTTGCACAAATTGTTCCAATGTTGATGGCAAAAGCCGAATAGTAAAAGGGCAGAACTGCAACCCATGCGTGATTATAACAGCCGCTCAGAAATGGCTCCAGGGGGCATGAGGAACCAGCCTTGCTTTCTCCCTCTGGGCCAGCGGCGGTATCTGCCTCCGTGGTTCATCTTTGCTGGAGTTGTCTGGGTGGACTGAGTTCAGAAGTGGGTTCCCTTGCTATTGGAGAAGGGATACAGCCTGGGGAGACCTTGTCTGCTTCCTGCCGTTCTCATCCTGCACCTATTCTGCAAGGGAAGAGATGGTGTTTTCTCTGATTTTTGTATTCCCCAGGCTTAAGCGATTTAATACCCAAGAGAAGCATACAGAGCCAGGCCCTGGCAAAGTCCTATAATCCCAACTCTAGCAGAGGTTGAAGTAGGAGTGTCCAAAGTTCTAGGCAACCCTAC
Organism: Microtus ochrogaster; assembly: GCF_000317375.1. Lineage (NCBI taxonomy): Eukaryota > Metazoa > Chordata > Mammalia > Rodentia > Cricetidae > Microtus > Microtus ochrogaster. The sequence continues at coordinate 8,125,787 of NW_004949108.1, read as the reverse complement.
GCTACTGAGCAAGTTTGAATCACCTTGACAACTCAGGGAGATCTTATCCTAAAATAAAAGATAAAAAGAAGGCTAAAGCCAGAGTTTAGGGGGAAAGCATTTGCCAAGCACACTCAGGGCCAAAGGTACAATCCCCCAAAATCTACAGCAAGGAAGGCAGAAAGTAGGTGTGATGGTAAAACACCTGTAACCCCAGCACTTGGGAGGTAGAGACAGGAGAATCAGGAGTTCAAGATCAGCCTGGACTACACGAAACTCTCCCATACATATAAACAAGAAAAAGAGACAGAAGGAAGACTTCAACAGACTGATTATAATAATTACAATTACAACAATTACTATATATTGAACACCATCTTAGGACAGTCAAGATGCTAAGTGTGTGATACTCATTACCTCTGATTATCTCACTGTTCCCCCAAGCAGATTCTTCCCTGGATATACACTAGATGATTTGTCATAGTTGATTTTACCACTGAGACCATTATCCAGGTGCTATGGTTGAACATGAACTGTCCCCTGACAGGCATGTGAATCACATACTTGGTCTTTAGCTGGTGATGATATTTTAGAAACATATTGGAAAGCTTAGAAAGTGGGGGTTCTAGCTGGAGAAAACAGGTCCCTAGGGTGTGTCTTGGAAGGTTATAATAATTCCTCTTTGCTCAGCTTCCTGTCTGAAACAAGACAAAGAACTCCTCTGCCATAGGCTCTCTCCAGAATGATTGCTTTTGGCCGTGTCTTAGTTAGGGTGTCTATTGCTGTAATCCAACACCATGACCAAAAAGCAAGTTGGGAAGGAAAGGGTTTTTTTGGCTTACACTTCAGCATTGTTGTTCATCATCACTGAAGGAAGTCAGGGCAGGACCCCAGAGGCAGGAGGTAGTGCAAAGGCCATGGAGGAATGCTGCTTACTGGCTTGCTCCCCATGGCTTGCTCAACCCACCTTCTTATAGAACCCAGGACCACAACAAGCCCAGGGATGGCACCACCACCCATAGCCTAGGTTTTCTCCTATTAACCACTCATTGAGAAAATGCCTCCAGGAGATGCAGCTGTAAGGCATTTTCTCAACTGGGGGTCCTTCCTCTGATGACTCTAGCTTGTGTCAAGATGACACCAAAACTAGCTGGTGCAGGTTCCCAAACTACAGAGCTAAATTATGGCTCAAACTCCCTGTAACTGTTCACCAAAGCCCCAATCTCCTCCTATTAGTTAGAAGTTCTCTTGTCTTTGGCCACAGCAGTAAGAAAGATTACTAACACAAAGAAGCACACTTCTTTACTGAATCTTTTCATTCTCACTATGGAATGGCTAGGTTGGGTAAGTTCTCGCAGGCATTTTGCAAATGTAAGTTTAGAACCCAGACAAATGAGATCATCGGTATTTTCTTCCTACTCTGTTTATCTTCCTGCCTTCCCTGACTCCTTGTATTGGATATGTATGTTCTTGGGTAATAAAATATCCTGACAGAAAACAACATAAGAGAGAAAGGGCTTATTTTAAAGGTACACAATCCATCATGGAAGACATACCTGCAGGGAGAGAAAGCATGGTGGCAGGAACAGGAGGCTGGCTGGTCACATTGTGTCTGTTAGCAGGAAGCAGAGAGTGAACAGGAAGTGGGTCCAAGCCATAAAACCTCAAAAGCTAGCCAGTGGTGGCACATGCCTTTTATCCCAGCACTGGGGCAGATGGGTCTCAGAGTTCAAGGCCAGCCTGGTCTACAGAATGAGTTCCAGAACAGCCAAGACTACATAGAGAAACCCTGTCTCAAAAAACAAAAACAAAACAACAGAAAAAAAAATGGGGCTGGAGATATGGCTCAGAGATTAAGAGCACTGGCTGCTCTTCCAGTGGTCCTGAGTTTAATTCCCAGTAACCACATGGTGGCTTACAACCATCTGTAATGAGATCTGGTGCCCTCCTCTGGAATGCACGCATACTTGGAGGCAGAATGTTGTATACATAATAAATAAATCTTTTTTAAAAAAATTTCAAATGTGTTGTTTCTTAAAGAAAGAGAGAGAGAGAGAAAGCCCTCATGTCCTGTTCCTGATGACCCACTTCCTCTAGTGCAGCTCCCAGGCTCTATGACCTTTCCAAATATGTCACTGACTGACTGGAGACCAAGTGTTCAAACACATGCGCCTCAGGGATCATTTCACATCCAACCACAGTACTGCCTCTCGTCTCCCTTCCTCTTTGATGATGTATCATAATCCTTCCCATGTACTCCCCAAGCACCCCAAATGCACCCCTCACCTTCTCTTTTTGATGTGAGAGGTCTTCATTATCTCTGGGGGCCAGGCAAGGCAAACCTTGACACTTCTCACTGCGAAATAGTCAGACAGACCCAGGCCGAGGGACTCCCAGGTACGCACCCTAAAGGGGTAGCTGACCTGGGAACAGAAGCAGGGGCTAGAGCAGTGGTTCTCAACCTGTGAGTCTTGGCGCCCTTGGGAGTCACATATCAGGTATCACATATTAGATATTTACATCAGATTCAGAATAGTAGCAAAATTACACTTATGAAGTCGCAACAGAATAATTTTATTGTCGGGGGTCATCACAACATGAAGAACTGTATTAAAGTCTTACCGCCTTTGGGAGGTTGAGAACCACTCCTCTAGAGGCTTCCAGTTCCAAGTAACGAGAGAAAGGAGGAAAGAACGCAATGCCGTGGGCGAGGGACAGCCTTGAGAGGTATAAACCGAGGGAGTGACACTGTCGGGTGAACGTGGAGCCGATGAAATGTTCCTGGCAAGAGTCATCTCAACCACAGTCTTTAAAAGCTGCCAGCTGTATGTGGGTGGCATCTGGCTTCATCTCAGCATGTTGGATCCAGAAAGACCTTTAGCTATGAACTACCCTAATTCATTAGGAAGGCAAGGCAAGGGGACGTTAATCCTCTCAGATACCTCTTCTAAGTGATCCCTACTTCCTTGTGGCCAACCTCCCCTTAAGGCTTTCTATTGCCAACATTTCTATTTCCCTCTGTTCTTTCTCTGGTCTAGGCGACAGGCGGTGAGGATTGCGTCTCTCCCATGGGACTTCCAGTGTGGTCTAGAACCACCTGTCCCCTAGGGAATGGCATAGACAACGGGCAGGTTGCCGGTTACAGTTGCATACAGACAACTGTATTCGTGTGCCTCTTACCATTGGCTATAGAAACATGCCAGCAAGTCAGCCGGCCCCAGAAGAGCCTCGGGTCTCACCTATTCCCAGATCATCACTCCCTCTAAAGCCAGTGTTGGAATCCCCACAAAAGGAACCAAAGGAAAACAGAAACAAAACCTGGCCACTGTAATTGTCCGGGCTGTTGTCTAGACTACTCAGAATAGGCTTGCACAGGCTTCCACGAGGGAGGTTGGCATCGTCATCTGATTTCCAGGTCAAGAACCTGAGACAAGCGATGGAGCTGCTCACAGGCACAGAGTAGCTAAGAGTCAGTCCTAAGATTTGGACCCAACCAAAGCTGCTTCCCCTGCTTGTGAATTCCTGATGCCTGTTTTCTGGTAACATTGCTCATGACTCTGTTCCATACCCCGTTCACCCTTGGGTAACCTTTCCTGCCTGCTAATTCAACAACAGACCCCACCCTTCGCAATCTGAACACCTGTAGTCCAATCAGAATGATAATAGGTGGGAGAGGGCTCCCTCATTTCAGTCTTGCCAATTAAGTTTAGGACCAGATTTAAATCCTCTAGTATGCCTAGTAATTCAGTGTTGAAGAGCTGGACACTGTAGGATCCCTTGGACTCTCTGGTCAGTCACTATCACCAACTGGTACGCCCCCAGTAAAAGTGAGAAACTTTGTCTCAAAAGAGCCAAGTGTGTGGCACCTGAGGAATTAAATCGGAAGCTCACACACATACACACACACACACACACACACACACACACACACACTGTACGTGTGTAGACAAAACACACTGTAAAATAATAACAGGGCTGGTGAGTTGAATCATTAAGTCAAGGCGTTTGCCACCCAGCTTTCCTGCCTGAGTCTGATCCCTGGGACCCACATAGTAGAGGCAGGGAAGTGACTCCCACTTGCTGGTTTCTGAAGTCCACATGCAAACTTCGGTATGCATGCACATGTGCACACACACACACACATTCATAAATGTCATAAAACTTATACTAGGCGTTTACTGAGTGACCATTTGAAGTCAGACACTGCTTTACGCATGGTTTTAGTCTAGTTTCTGCAGAAGGTCCTTACCATCATCTTCTTTTTCAAGATGAGGAAATAGACATGAAACTGGTGGGGTGAGCATGTACCGTGGTCACATGACACGGAGATTTAAAGGCTAGCGTTTCCTCTCCTTTCCACCACAAGATTGGGAGAGGAGGTGATGCCATGGGGAGACAGCCACCTCACACCATGTGGCCTGTACGCATCACGGGCTCTGTTCCTTAGGGAAGCAAGGATGGGCCATTGAAGCTAAGTCTCAGTTCTGAGGAATATTTCACAGACCTGGGGCCAAGGGTCACCTAAACCAGCTGGATGGTAAGAACCAGAAGGGGCCAGGGAAGACTGGCTTGTTGGAAAACAGCTTACCCCATAATCTGATGTAGGCAAAGGAGCCTCATGAGCACATGCCCACACACGGCTCATGCCTGCTGTCTGCAGACATTATAACCTGTCACGCTTTCACTCCCAGCCCTTGAGGATGACTTCCTCCGTCCCTCTACACAGAACCTACAGGAGCAAAGAAGTTACATAACTCAGCCCATAACACAGAGCAGGCCTCGTTGCAGAACTCTGGACTCCTCTGGTTAACCCCTCTGCCTTCCAAAAAGACGCAGTATATAATAGAAAGAATTATCTGCTTGAACTGAGGGGCTTTGAACCCACTGAGCCTTAGGGGGCTGTCAATTCTAACTCTCCGCACAGGTCTAGCTGCGGGGCCAGCGCTAGATCCCAGCCTGATCTTGTCCTTCTGTTCTTGGGGATGGAGGGCATCTGTTTACGCACTGGAAACTGAGAGGACCCAGTTGGTGTTCCTCTGAGGCTTTCCTGTTGGATCTATAGACCTGTCCATGGGTGAAGGGCGTAGGGCTGAAGGCAAGAGAGCTGTACCCCAAGGGTTGGGCGTTCAAGAAGAGGGTCACCGCCCTCCCAGTTCACCTTTGTCTCTAAATCATACAGGCTTTCCATGTCAAAATCCAGTTTGAAGGTTTATGTTCGTCATTTTAGATTTGTGTGTGTGTGTGTGTGTGTTTATGTATACATTTATGCCTGTTTGTATTCCTGAGCACTGTACTCATGCCTGGTGAAAGCAAAGGTTGGAACAAGGTGTGGGATCCCTTGGACCTGGAGTTACAGATGGTTGGGAGGTACTGTGTGGATGCTGGGAATTGTATGTAGGTCCTCTATAAATAAGTGCTCTTAGCTGCCGAGCTAGCTCATTGGCTCCTGGATATGTTTGTTTGCTTTTTATGTTTTTGTTTTTCTGAGACAGGATTTCTCTGCATAGCCCTAGCTGTCCTGGAATTCGCTCTTTAGACCAGGCTGGCCTCGAATTCACAGAGATCTGCCTCCTTCTGCCTCCCAAGTGCTGAGATTAAAGGCGTGTGCTTCCACCACCCGGTTCCCCCATGAATCTTTCATATGCCACCACTGCCCAGCTGTTCTGTGTTTCTTTGTAAAAAGATGATCTGTTATGACAGATTATGATAGGCTGAACAATTAATGTGGCCAACGTTTCTCCCTCACATTTGTCGAATCTGAAACTTGAAAATTGAGTGACAAGAAAGTCTGAGGTCTGGGAAAGTCCTGGCAAACAGAGCTGGCCAAGCTCCCTGTTCTCTTTTTAGGATCATTCGTGAGTCTCAGCCCTCCTGGTTACCCATCAAAGAACCTATCTCCAGACACAACCATACTGGGATTGGGATATCAGCAGATGCCTTTGCGACCGCAAACATTTCATCTACTGCAGAAGACAGCAAATGACATCCCAAATGGTTATAGGTCTCCAGTGTGGATACCCACTCTTTTTTTTTAATTAATTAATTTATTTATTAAAGATTTCTGCCTCCTCCCCGCCACCTCCTCCCATTTCCCTCCCCCTCCCCTGATCAAGTCCTCCTCCCTCATCAGCTCGAAGAGCAATTAGGGTTCCCTGCCCTGTGGGAAGTCCAAGGACCACCCACCTCCATCCAGGTTTAGTAAGGTGAGCATCTAAACTGCCTAGGCTCCCCCAAAGCCAGTACGTGCAGTAGGATCAAAAACCCATTGCCATTGTTCTTGAGTTCTCAGTAGTCCTCATTGTCTGCTAGATACCCACTCTTGACATCATCCTGTTCCCTGTTCCCAAGCCAGGAGGGAAGTCCCCAGCTTCCCTAGGTTGTCCCTGAGCATGCCACACAGCCTGGTCATCAATGTAGCCCCCTATCTCCAAGCCTCTGCCCCCTTCCACACACACACACACACCAGCATGGAAGAAAACACTTTCCTCCTACTCTTCCTGTGCACAGCAGCCCTTTCCCTCAGGCTTCTGCTCCACACTCCACCCCCCTCCCCTTCTCCCTCCCCACCCATGCAGTAACAGCATGGCCACTTGGTGATTTCTCTGCAGGGAACCCTAAGCCTGACTCTGAAACTGGACCGGGCTTTGTCCCTAGTAGAGAATGCCAGAAATCTTCATGACTGTCTGGCTACTGTCCCTAACATCACAGTCCCCCACCCACACCCCATGGAGGGAAAAGAGCATCCATGGTATGGATCCCAACCAGCTTGGTCTCCTGGGCGCTCTCTCTCGCTCTCTCTCCCCCCCCACCCCCCCCCTCTCTCTCTCACACACACACACACACACACACACACTTTCCAAAACTAAGGGCTTGGTTTAGATATTTCTAAGTTGTCCCCTCCCAAGTCACCAACTGGAAACAGTGTTCACAGGCTGTGACCAGCCACAGCAGCAGTTTGCACAGCAGACTTAGAGAATGTCGCCTGACCGGTATTGTGGGAACACTTGGGCCTTCCAAACCTCACAAGAAAGAAAATGCCTGGGTGAGATTTCCTCGAAGGCTCCTTGCCAAAGGGCTTCTTGGTCACAAGAATCAAGTCCCAGGGGTCTCTCCCACCCACAGACAACCACTTTAATAAAAACAGGTCCTTTAGAACTCAAGCTGTAACAACACCTGATCGGCAGGGAGGAGGAAGGTGATGCCTCCTGTAGAAATTTCAAACTTTTTTTGGTATAATCTCATTTTCTTTATGTGTTTCAGGCAAAGAAAGACACAGCAGGGAAAAAGAAAGTTTGGGAGTTTTTGTTGTTTGTTTGATGGTTGGTTGGTGGGTGGGTGGTTTTGTTTCTGTTTTTCCTAAAAATTTGACTTCAGAGTTAATTAAAAAGGATTTTCCCACCAATAAGCATGAACACTATATACCCTGGATTGATTTCGTTTATATACCAACTGCAATGTCTCCCAGTTCCTCATATGATGTCAGCTCACTTTGAATAGTAACAACCAAAATATATATAGATGTATAATGTAAGTACTTTAACACACACACACACACACACTCACATATGCCGACAGTTGGCTCACTTCCTTCCTAAACTCTTACAGCATTCTGGAATGATTTCAATATTCCTGTGTGAAAACACACCTTTGCTTCCAACGCAAGTTGCTGACTGGCTCCTTCATGCAGGTGGTCCTCCTGTGTGTGCCTCAACGTCAAGCTACTTGCTTTAATTCCATCTCCTTTCTATTAAAGGAGTTGCAGGCTTTTCTTCTGGCAATGCTGTTGCAGACAAGTGACACCTTTCAAAAGGGACAATTTTTCCAATGTCAGTGACTTGGCGCTTTTAGAAAGAAGCGAAGTGTGAGCAGAGGAGAAAACTGAGATCCTGAGAGGGAACAGCTTATCCAACCTCATCATGGGCAAGCTAGCAAGAAAACTCTGATATCCTAGCTGCTGCTGCTGAGGGATTTGTGTTACCAAGACCTTCTCAAATCTTAGACAAACAAACAAATAGTACCTTCTTTCATGGACCCATTTATCTAGTCCTTAAAAAGTTTTTCTCTTTCTTTATTATGTCCGCATGCGTGTGTGTGTGTGTGTGTGTGTGTGTGTGTGTGTGTGTGTGTGTGCTTGTGTGCACATGCAGCTATTCACCTCTGGGTCTGGAGGTATTGGCAGTTATGAGGCACTTGATATGGGTGCTGGGAACCAAACTCTGATCTTCTACAAAAGCCACAAGAGCCTTTAGCTATGGAGTCATCTCTAGCCTCCAGGGGCCTTCATCACGTTATTTTTACCCCTTGCTTGAAAACACTGACTGCTTTTACACAGACGTCATCCTTGTTTAGTGTATAATACCACAGATAACCCCATTCTGGCACTAGAGAGGCCCAGCTACGGGGACCTTAATCTGTGACATCTGGTATGACCAGATATGTCATGCTTTGTCCTCAGAATTGTCCCTATATCATTGGCTGGCCATCTGGTCCTTCTAGCAAGACACTGCGCAAAAACCAATTCTGCACTAACTGTCGATGATGATTTATGTCTGTGATATCATCACCTAGGAGGGTAACTGTTCTTCTTAAAAAATAATAAAAGGGGGTCAGGGGTGTTCTTCTTGAACACGGGGCACAGGACAGACATGCACGGCGGAACAAACACAGACACGACACGGCGGCTCCCACGTGGGTCCACTTTAATGGGGGAGGGAAACACAAAAGGACGAAGGATGTGGGACACACGAGGAAAAGGCAGGACGAGGAGAGGGGGCCTCGTGTGGCCCTGCCTTTTAACGGGGGGGCACAAGGCAATCTGGGAAGAATATCCCACACCTGCGCGCAGGTGTGCGCACAGGCGTGCGCACAGGCAACCATAGTCCAGGGGGAGTCTGGGAGTTGTAGTTTTCCAAAAGAACAACAGTAACATTAGACAATTGTGATTTCAAGTCTAGCCTGGGCCACAGGGTGAAACCCTGTCTCAAAACACAAAACAACAGTTAAACAAACAAACAAACAAAACCCCTAAAACAAGGAAGATGAAAAAAATTCTCTCAGTGTTTTTCCTCACATAAGACACCTTCCCTAAACATCTTTCCTCCCCAACCAACAATGTCTTTTAACTCACATCTCACCCCATCTCAGATAAACATAACCACAGTTTATCATGAAGAGGCAAACAAAGAAAAGTCCTCAGGAGGCTAAGAATATGGTGTTGGGGTACGACAACCAGACACAGTAGAGACACTGATGGAATTTACTCTGGTTAGAGAAGGCATGACAATCAGGCATGGTGAAGCAGACAGCAGCTGGAATCAGAGTCCATAAAGCCCAGTGATCCATGTTAAGTTTGGATGGTACCCTGTCAACTGTGGGGGCTATGGGAGCATTAAATAACAAGGCACAACGTGAGACTGGGCTTTAGAATTTTTAAAGTTACTGAAATAGCAGGTAAAGCTGAGTATGTCAGCACGTACCTGTCACTTCTGTATTTGGGAAGTAAGGATAATGTGAGTTCAAGGTCAACCTCAGCTCGGTAGTAAGAATGTATCCCAAAAAGAAAGGAAGGCAGGAAGGCAGGAAGGCAGGAAGGCAGGAAGGCAGGAAGGCAGGAAGGCAGGAAGGCAGGAAGGCAGGAAGGAAGAAAGGCAGGAAGGCAGGAAGACAGGAAGGCAGGAAGGCAGGAAGGCAGGAAGGCAGGAAGGCAGGAAGGAAGGAAGGAAGGAAGGAAGGAA
>NW_004949108.1:8111381-8115974 GCF_000317375.1 Microtus ochrogaster | reverse complement strand
GCAGGAAGGCAGGAAGGCAGGAAGGCAGGAAGGAAGGAAGGAAGGAAGGAAGGAAGGAAGGAAGGAAGGAAGGAAGGAAAAAGAAATAAGATACACATTTTAAGTACCTGAGAATATAACTCAGTTTATACAGCGCTATCATGAATCCAAGTACTGGGCTTGACTCCCTGCACTGCATACAGCCAGGTATGGAAGGCAGAGGCATAAGGGTGGGGAGTTCAAGACCAGGCTAGTTACGGAGTGAGTTTGATGCCAGCCTATGCTAAATGAGACCCTACTGCAAATAATAACAATAACTTTAAAAGTGGACTATGTAGATATTAACAAATGACATTAATACAGAGATAAATTAAGAAAAAAAATCTGTCTATTTACCAATTCTCTCCTGTCCCCCACCCCCAGGTAACTGCCACTGACATCCTCGGATGCCCTAGAGTTTTATAGGGCTTTCTTTTTTATTTCAACATTTACGACATACACTTATATATGCGGATGCTCAGTGTGTGATACAAAAAGAACCACTCTGTTCATTTCCCTCCGTGGCTTTATTCATTTAACTCAGCACTGCAGAATGACATATCTAAATCACTGATCTCCCTCTGTCTCTAGGGGAGATACTTTTACAAACATAATTATTTTGGTAATGTCAAATATACTAGGTAACGATTACTAACATTTTGTTTGAGACAATTTTTATAGCCTAGGCTGGCCTTGAACTCATGAGTCTTCCTGCCTCCGTCTTCACGAATGCTTGGATTATATGACAGTGCCTTTTGTTTTGTTGTGTTTGAGTGCTCGGGATTTTAGGGCTCCCCGTTGACATACAAAATAAGCCAGAGATAGGAGAAAAAATGGAAACTCGGAGCTAGGAGACTGCTCTCGGATTCCAGTCAAAAGATGGGCTGGCATGCCTAGGGGAAGGGAGGCTTGAAGTAGCCTTGAGTCCCCCAGTTAAGAGCTGGTTCTGAGCTTTGCAGTTTCAAAGGGTCAACAAACCATTCTGTGAGGTAAGATGATCCAGGAGGGAGAGGTGGCTACCACAATTGGGTTCTGTACCATAGCTGGGTAGTCTTGGGTAAGTCACTTAAACTCTCTGATCCTCCATTTTCTACTTGCAAAATATGGTCATTTCTATCACATAGGATCCCTGGCAGCAGTTTTTTTTTAAATTTTTTAAAATATCTGATATGAATAGAACCTTCTTCTATTCCTAGCATGGTTCAGATACTTGGTAAATGTTTGCACCAAGCCCTGCTGCCAGAGGACCTCAAAGTGAATTCTTTCTTCCCACTCCTAGTCAGCACTCTCTCGGTGGGCCCTCACTCACAGCTCTCTATGCTGAACCTATGGCTTTAGCCAGGATATTCGGAACCTTAGAATCCCCCCCACCTCCCGAAGAAATATTCCCTTGTGTTTGCTGGGGCCTGAGGACTCTTCTCAGAACACAGGCACCTCCTCACTCCCTGCAGAAACCAGAGTTTGAGTGCCAATGTGATAAGAGATGGCGCAGCTATGGGCTGTATTCTCCGTGGCTTGCTAGTGGCTGAGCTCAGATCTCTTCCAACGGAGATGCAGTCTGTAGCAGCAGGTGGCCGGGAATTGGCTTAAATGTGGACGGAATGACCTTGGTGTGGCAGAGTTTTCAGTGAGTCCCCAGTGCATGCTTGACACTGCCAGGTGCTTGCTAGATGTATGGATGTGATCTTATTGACGCTTGCTTTCAGGTTTGTGGCCAACACCAATTTCTTAGGGAAAATGTAGTGTGAAGGCTTGCCGTGTGCACAGCAGAGGACCATAGACTCTGAGAAAGCCACGTCTCTCCTGCTGAGAAGAGCAGACCTCATAGTCCCTGAGGGTCCCAGGCGGGTGGAGTCATCAAGAGGACTGGAGGAAGAGAGACAATGAAAGTGGGCTACAGCTCCAAGATTCTGAGAGCATCCTTTGGGAACTGGATCTCAACAAGGGTCAGTAGGGGAGATTTCCAAGAAGGACTGTTCTTAACCTCCTGCGGGTGTCCCTGACTTTCTCTCCTATGCACAGACAGACACAGATGGAGATGTAAATACTTATACAGAGTGAGAAACACACACACATAGACACACCAAGCACACTGACACACACATAGAGCTAGAAACACACACAAAGATACACACAGGAACAAGGACACGCCCAGATGGAGATGCACATGGGATGCCGACACATTCACAGATGGAGACACACACACACACACACACACACACACGAACACTCATACACAAGGGAGACATACACACAAGCACATATGGACACACAGACACACATAAAGGGAAAAAGGATGGGGAGAAGATAGGAGGGAGGAGAGACAGAGAAGATGTGTGGAGAGGGAGGCAGTGGAGGGGGAGAAAAGAGAGGGGGAAGAAGGGAAAAGATCTCAAAACTCAAAGGGACCACACAGGACAGTCCACCCCGGCCTCCCAGGGCAGATAGGTTGTGGCTACAACCCTGCCCTCCCTCCTGACTACATCCACTGGGTCACTCCCACTTGGCAGTTCCTAATTTATGCTTGTGAAGGTGTTAGATAAGATAATCCCACTGTGGGGACCAGAGGAGATTGCCAGGAGTAATACGACCAGGTGGGGTACCACAGCACCCACTCACACTGAGAAGAGAATTGTAAAGTATGCCAGGAAGGGGAAAGAACACTCTGGAGAGAGTTTCTGTGAGGCCCCTGAACCCAGTGCCTGCAACCCTGCCTGGAGGCTGGGAGTGCTGGCAGGCCCGGGCAGCAGCCGGCCAGCCTGATTTCCCTGGGCTACAGACAGCCTGGCTCCAGGCCCACCTCCCGGTGCCCTGGGCCTGACATCTTCTGGGCAGAGCCACAGTGCCCCAGGAGCCATGTGGATGGTGTTAGTAAACACGCTTTCTTGCGCCCAGCCTGGCAAGGCCTGTGGGCAGCGGGAGGGCGTAGAGCTGGCAGCTCTCGTGGCTGGGCAGGAGGATGGGAGGGCGGATGGGGCAGGCAGACGGGCGGGCAGGCCGCCCTGCACAGCCAAGCCAAGGCCCAGAATGGAGCAGCTGCTCCTGTCGCCATGGAGACAGAACTGAACAATGAGCAGCCAGAAATGCAGCATGGCTGCCTGGCACTGTGGCCACACACCCACCAGGCCCTCACACCTACACACAGGAGCTCGTACACTCACACTCACGTATGCATGCGTGCATTCATGCATGCATGGACATGCACATGTGTGCACAGATTGCACACAGGGTTGCAGGAAGGAGAAGGTAATAGAGAAACAGAATAAGGACAGAAGTGTCCACAGGGAAGGAAAAAGACTGTGAGATGGGGAACTGAGGAGTTCCCAGGTTCAGGGTTGTAAAGTTGAACAATAAATAAATAAATAAATAAATAAATAAATAAATAAATAAATATCTCACCCTTTGATTCTGACTAAAAATACCTTTAAAAAAAGCTTTTCGGAGGGTCATGTGGGTGCCCTGGATTCTTGTGTAACAGGAGAGTTGAAGGGGTTCTAATTAGCAAAAGGCATCTTGAGTCAAACCACCTTCTTAGACAGGCACTGCTGAGAGAGCCTCACAAAGCTGTTAGTCCCTGGAAATGAGGATACATTTTTAAAATGGGCCTAAATCCCATGTGATCCCTCTCTCTGAGAAGATGCAGAAAGTAGGCTGACCGGCTCAGCCATGGGCTGGAGATGAGCCTGAGAAACACCTGGTTCAAGTCCTTCAAGGAAAGTAGGCAGGGGCATCCAGAGACCTGGGTGGGGAAGGTCCGTGGGCATCAGCTTGGGTGGGCATCGCTCATGGGTACTTTCTGAGCACCAAGTTTCTATTAATTTCTATTAATCTGAGGACTGGTGAGGTCCTGTCCCCAGGAACTCCAAGATCCCCAGTGAGTACTGACTCCTGCCACTCAGAAGAGCAAGCAGAAGGCTATACCAATACTGGAGAAACAGAGGCAAGAGGATTACCTTGAGTTCAAGCCCAGCCTGGGTCACAAAATGAGACCTTGTCTCAAAAAGCATTAAAAAAAAAAGAAAAAAGAAAGAAAGAAAAGAGGGGGAGGGGGGAAAAGAGCAAGCAGACATGATGTGGGATTCCCCTCAGTATGCTGTGAATATCATTGGTTAATAAGGAAACTGCTTTGGGCTTGTAGCAGAGCTAGGCAGAGAAAACTAAACGAAATGCTGGGAGAAAGGAAGTAGAGTCAGAGAGAAGCCATGGAGACCTGCCAAAGTCAGAGAGAACTTTACCCAGTAAGCCACAACCACATGGCGATACAGATTACTAGAAATGGGTTAAATTAAGATGTAAGTGTTAGCCAATAAGAAGCTAGAGCTAATTGTTGAAATATGAGCGGCGGGGCTGCGTCCCCAGCACCCTGCCGCCCGCATTGCTAGCTTAATACCCGAAATAATTTCACGGAAACTGTATTCTTTTAAACACTGCCTGACCCATTAGTTTCAGCCTCTTATTGGCTAGCTCTTACATATTGATCTAACCCATTTCTATTAATCTTTGTAGTCCATAAGCTGGCTTACCAAGAATGATCTTAACCTGCGTCTGTCTGGCGTGGGGGAACCATGGCGACTC
>NW_004949108.1:8101778-8111281 GCF_000317375.1 Microtus ochrogaster | reverse complement strand
CATCCTGTTCTGTTTTCTCCGCCTACCTAAGGGTTGGCCTATGAAATGGGCCTAGGCAGTTTCTTTATTAATAAGAAATCATTCCCACATCACAGACCCAGCAGTAGAATGAAGATGCCCTATTCCTCCAGCAGAGTATCTACAGTAGAAACCAGGTTCCTTCTCCTCAGCACTTTACCTCCCAGCAGGCTACTTGATGTTTCTGGGCTTTGCCTGTTTCTTTTCTTCCTTCTGAGCAGGTGAGTGCCCCAGGGAGATAGGTATCCTGAAGTCCCTGCTGGATCTTTTCAGTGGAAACTAAGAACACACAGCCGCGGACCTGGGGTGGTGTCTACACCAACCTCCAGTCCAGAAAGAACAGACTCTCAAGAAGTAATGTTGCCACCAAGGAGGGAAACCCAGGACACTGACAGCTGCGTGGTTCCAAGGCTCAGGGCAGAGAATAGTGGGGATGTAAGGGCCTGAATATTTTTCTGGACCTGGAGTTTTTTTAAAAAGCGAATGGAGAGAGGAAGCAAAAGGAACAGGGCACACTGGGAACAAGGGAAGGCTTGGAAAGTGAAAGGAAGACTGGGCAGGAAAAGGAGCCATGAAACCAGAAAACTAGGAGGTCCCAAGCATCCCCATATAGCCAGCACAGCACACAGAAGAACCAGCCTCCCAGCATCTACTCCACAAGGCATCATGACAGATAAACAGCAGTAGACATCAAAAGCACAGTTGGCTGGAGCCAGGTTCTTTCCCCAACACCCTGCATCCCCTCCCCTTTCAGGATCCATCCCTTCTAGAAGAGTCTCAAACTCAGGGGGAGCCATCTGCACTGGCTCAGATATGGCAAAGGAGGAATTAAAATGGGAAAGGAAGGACCAGCAAGAGAGACTTGCTCCCCCTCAAGAACTGCCTTAGTAGATGAAGAAAAAAGCCAGGCGATTTTTGATCATGGTGAATTGCTTAAACTTGGGATTCTCATCTCCTTCGAACCCGGGGCAGCCTCCACTCAGGCTGGTACTCAGCCGCAGTCCAAGCTTAGCCCAGCCAGGATACCTTGACCCACCCACCCCCAACACTCACAAACAGTTGCTGGTCCTCCCAGGGTCCCTGCAAGGCCAGGCCAACAGGACCCTGCTTATCTAAGGAGATCTGACAGGATGGCAGCCCTGGGGGTATGGCCGCTGGCTAAACATATGGTACGTCGTAAATAGGACTTCCTTTTAGGAAATGAGCTGCTGTAATTAAATCCCCATTCATTTTTTTGTAACACACACACACACAGAGACAAATAGATCTTTATCCTTGTGAGGCTCTGAAGAGAAAAGGCTTGTGGAGAGCTAAGATTCTCAAGTGTGACTTTTATAAAAGGCTGCCTAGAGCCAGGTGAAATATGAAGTTAAAATTCCTTTTTCTCTCTCTCTCTCTCTCTCTCTCTGGTTTGAGACAGAGAGACACAGGGTTTCTCTGTGTCTCGTTTTGTAGACCAGGCTGGCCTCAAACTCACAGAGATTTGCCTGTCTCTGCCTCCCAAATGCTGGGATTAAAGGCGTGTGCCACCCACACCCAGCTAAAGTCCACATCGTTAAGCCAGAGTAGTGGGTGAGTGGGTGGGTGAAGGAGCCGCTCTTCCCCAACAGGAAATGAGAAAGTAATCAAAGCGAAAAGATTGTATTGGCCTTGGCTTTGGGCCAAGGCAAAAATTGATTCTTCCCACTCCACCTACAGCGGTGGAAACTGCAAAGTATCATGAAACTCAGTTCTTATTTCCACTAGGGTAGAGTGGATTGGGTTCAAACCCAGTGAGCCCCGACCACGAGTGGCACACCGGGCTTGGCACTATGCTGGGACACAGGAGTGAACAGATGCTGGGGACTCCCTGGCCATGGATGCTGAGTCGCTTACTAGGGCCCGTGGTTGTATTCCACAGGGGATGTGGTGGGGGGCAACTGGGACCAAGGGGATTCCAGGAAACAGTGGGTTGTCCTGATGTGATCCGAGTAGGTGCTTCTCCCCGGGGAAGGAACGGTGCTGAGGTGCGGCTGGGGTCAGGCACCAGAGGCCCAGATGCAGAAAAGAGGCACCTCTCTCATCTTTGGCAATCGGCAAGACCCGGTATTTGAACTTTGCTGCAAGAAACTGTGAAGCATCTGTGAACTGGTACACAGGGGGCAAGAACAAAACATCATGCTGCTCGAAGGTCAAGGGTGTCTCCCACTGAGTGTGGTAGACCCAGGGTTAAGTACAGTATGGGTACTGTGCTGTACTGTAAGGAGATTTGCAGACCCTCTAGACTGCAAATACCAGGGCCCCTTCTTTCCCTAGTCACCCTTAAAGTCAGTGGGAAGGAAATATAAATGTTGGAAAGTGGGCTAGATTCCCTCCTAATTCAGATCTCTATCAGATCAGAAAACACTGTCTGCAGCATCCCCCCACACCCCTCCCACACATACAATGTCCAACAGCAACCTCTACACATACATACATACACACACACACACACACACTAAATACCTCCACAAACATATAGTCCAGCTTGGGTTGGTTTACCCCAAGAAGGTAAAACCCTCAATACCACGCAATACCAAGGCCTCGTAGCATGTTAGAAAGGGATGGAGCTGTAGAGATGGTTCAGTGGGTGAGATCTCAGCTCTCCATCCCTAAAAAGCTGGATGTGACCTCTAATACACTTACAGCCCCCAAGCTGTAGAGAACAGAAACAGAAGAATTGCTGAGGTTTGTTGATCAGAGTCCAGTCTAACTCCAAGTTCAGAAAGAGCAGAGGAACAAGATAAAGGAAAAGAGAGAAAAACACCCAACATCTCCTAACCTCCAAACATGAGGTACTGGGCATGAGTACCTGAACAAAATGCTCACGCACGATCCGTAACAGGGTAAGATAATGCAGTTTCCTCCATCTAATATTCTTGCTGCGGCCATTTCAGGTTTAATTAGGATTTAATCTCCTTGATGGAGCATCCCGTAGAAAATTACCCAACTCTATTTTAGGAACTTGAGGTCAGAATGCCCCAGCTGACTTCCCTTAACTTCTCTTAAATTGCCTATTTGTGTGAACCTCCCTCTGGAGCTGCCAAGTGACACACCAAAGTATGGTTTTCCCTTTCAAAACCCTTTACCCATGGTGGGGTTGGGACCGGTAATAGCATACATCTTTAATTCTAGTACTTGGGAGGCAGAACAGGTAGATCTCTGTGAGTTTGAGGCTCACCTGGTCTACAAAGTGAGTTCCAGGACAGTCCGAGTTGTTGCACCAAGAAACTCTGTCTCAAAACAAAAGCAAAAACCAAAACAACAACAACAAAAAACTTACCCAAAACACTTAATGCTATCTATGCTTGGGTCTGGAATACCTGAGTGTATTCCCAGCCGGCTGGAATAAAGACTTTCAATTGGTTATAAGCTGTCTGAATGGTCATCTCTGGTGGGCCTCATAATACATGTTCAGCAGAATACACACACACACAGTAAGAAAGGCCACGAGTACTGCTAATTTGACAAACCTGTTCCCCCCATGGGGGACCAAAACAGGCCATATTGCGAAGGAGTGCAAGACCTCTGACTGACCCATATCAAAGTCCCGACTCCACAGCCTTTAACCATGCGTCTTTTTGTCAGAGTTCCCCTTTCTGTGCTCTCATTTTCTTGTCTCTGCAATAGGAGCAGCGGCAATTCAGAGACCTCCTAGGTCTGTCTTAAAGACCACATGGTCAGAAAGTCCTTAAAGCTCTGGACACAGAGATGCTTGCAGAAGCTGCCAAGAATCGAACAATTGAAAAAGCCGGAGCCCAAGATCCATCACAGCCTGAAACCCTATGCCCTCCGTTCCATCACGTGTGCAAGGAGTCTTCCCCGAGTTTCCTGGGTTGTGGGGAGGGAGTGGCAGAGCACCATGGCTGTGAATTGCCCTCCACATGCCGTCCAAGTTTCTGCCCTAACACCACACGTGTGCAGAATGATCTCACAGAATAGAACGAAACTCATTCTCCACACAACAGGCAGCAGCCCCGTGGTTCTCCTGGCACTCGGGACCTGGGGACCTGAGGTACTGAAGAGGAAGGAAGGAAGGAAAGGCCCCAGTCACAGCTCTCATTTCTCTCCGTCTCACTACTAGGCTTCTCCCAAGGTTAGGTCACTCAAGCGTCTTCTGTCCCCTCATTTAGAGAAGGAAACCGAGAGCCGGGTGGTGGTGGCTCACGCCTTTAATCCCAGCACTCGGGAGGCAGAGGCAGGCGGATCTCTGTGAGTTCGAGACCAGCCTGGTCTACAGAGCTAGTTCCAGGACAGGCTCCAAAGCCACAGAGAACCCTGTCTCGAAAAACCAAAAAAAAAAGAAGAAGGAAACGGAGGCCGGGGGCTTTTCCCAAAGTCAGGTAGCTATTCATGGGCTGTCTTGCTCCCTAACCTGTACCTACAGGGTCAGCCTCCTAGTTCACAAAGGGCATATAGAACAGACTCAGGGGGCCCATCTTAGAGTAGACAAGCCAAGGCCCCGATGAATTCTGTACATCAGAGACTCAGCCAGTGAGAGACAGGGTCTTCTCACTCCAAGTCTGTGGGGTTGTTTTTGCATTCATTCCCTCCTCCCTGTCACCTCTAGGAAGGTCACTGTCCCTGCCACTGCCTTTTGAGTAGTATCTTGGTTCCAGTATCCCCCTACCCATGGACAACTCCTCGGTCTACAGGACCGTTGTCATGCAGAAGAAACCCAGTGCCCGTAAACAGCCTTCTCGGGGCACCTTACCAGCCTTCCCATTGATTTCCCCTGTTTTACACTGAGCGAAGCAGCAATTGTCACATGCATAATTATGCTTTGCATCCACTTAGAGCTCCCAAAGCTCCACGGTGCTCTCTCCTCTATTACCTTGTGCTATGCTAACGAGTCCAAGAGATTGACAACGAACCCACTTCCGCATGGAAAAAGGAAAAGCACACGGAAATGCCAGCCTGGTGCTGCCTGGGTGAAGAACTTGGGGGACATTTTCTCTCCTATACTCTACAGTCTTTTTGTGGAGCCTTATTCCAAAGGAGGAATAACGTGCAGGCCTGTAGTTCAAGAGAGTGCTTAGCTCGAGTCCACAAAGCCCCGGGTTCAACTCTAAACACAATGAACTGAACATGAGGGCCCTACCTCAGCATTTGGAGCAAGAGGCTAAGAAGTCCTTAAGATGACTCGGTGAGCAACTTTGTTTGTCACCAAGCTTGGCAGCCTGAGTTTAAACCCCTGAACTCATGACTTGAACTCCGAAGACTGGCCTCTGACTTCACACAGACACACACACACATACACAAATAATTCTTTTTTTGTTTGTTTTTGCTTTTCTTTATAGGATTTCTCTGTGTGGCCCTGGCTAGCCTAGAATTCTATCTGCACACCAAGCTGGCCTTAAACTCATAGAAATCCACCTGCCTCTGCCTCCCAAGTGCTGGGATTAAAGGCATGAGCCACCACTGCCTGGCTTAACCAAATGATTTTTAAGACAGAATTCAATTTTTTTAAAGGTCCTCTTTTACTACATTAAGGAGTTTGAGGCCAGCCTAGGTAGGCTACATGAGATCCTATCTCAAAAATCAAACAACAACGACAAAAAAAAAAAAAAAAAAACGAAAAAGCAGGCATCATGAATCACTTTGCAGAAAGGCAGAAGGAATATCATTTTGAGTTTGAGGAATGGCAAAACTGGCAGTTGAAAAAAAATGCCAACCTGGAGTCTCCATGAGCCAGGAACATTCTGACCTCTGTGTGCCTCTGGCCCTGGGTGTGAGCCTGTGCAGGTCGTACCTCTCTTAGCCTTGCTTTGCTACCTACAGGATGATGGAGGAGGACCACACACTCTAGAGCCAGCCAGCCAGGAGCCCCTTCCAGTTTGCAGACTCTGGATTCCGTCTTTGGATTCCCCTGGTGGGGCATTTCCTTTATTTCTGTGTGGGGAAGGTTTTTACGGTACGGGAAAGCTAGAGCAAGTCATTCTTGACTGAGTCACCTAGCTGTGGGTAAAACTTAGAGGGAGGCTGGAATGCCTGGTAAATGATTAAAATGTGAGCAGACATTGTTCTGGCTTCTTCGTGATGCAGTCATTTAATCCCAACACCGCTGTGTGAAACCTATTCCTGCTTGAGTGGGGGGGAGGCCCATAGGTTTTTAATTCTTTGGAGGGGGGAAACAAAGGCCCTCATTCACTCAACAGTAACTCAAGAGGGTGGTTTCTGCACTTACCAGTCAAAAAATGTTGTCTGGCCACGAGATTCCATCATCAAACTGTAGAGGCAGGAGAAAGCTCCCTTTACACTGGGTCCTTTTATGCACAGCAGAGCTTGCCTCTGCATTTCCCTCCATATGAATAAGGTCTCAGGTTTATTTTATAGAGAAATGCACCAAGCCAGAGGTTTTAATGACAAGATAATGAGCAGGAGAGGACGCTATTTTTTTGCAGAGGGTTTGTATTACAGAAAACAAAGCGATCTCGCCATTTGTTTCTGGGGAAAGACTTGGCAGTGCCATCCAGTCCTCCATAGGAAAGTAACTTCACACATGCACAGGACAAATTTCTACCTAATTTACCAAAGTTCCCAGACAGCGCTCCCTCTGTTCCCAGGAGAGCTCAAGGAAGATGTGCAATTCGCGGCTTGATGATGCGATACAAATTTCTTCATGGAAGACAAATCGGCCACCTTCAGATGATTCCTGAGGTGTACAAGATGGAATGTTAATTGTGTGTGGTGATGTGTGTCTGTAATCCCTGCAAGCAGAGGACTGCCACATTGTAAGGCAGCTACATAGTTGAGTATCAGGTCAGGTGGGGCTACATATAGCAAGACCCTGTCTCACTCAGGGGCTGGGGAAATGGTTTCATGGTTAGAGAACTTCTCTGGAAAGTGTGAGGGCTGGAATTTGAATACCGAGAACCTAGGTTCGCTTATCCATGATTCAAAGTGGAGATGGGACCCTTGGAGCAAGCTGGCTAGCCAGACTAGCGATAGCGGTAAATCTCTGGGTTCAACAGAGAAAGCCTATCTCGGTAAAAAAAAAAAAAAAATAGAGGCAGATATACACGTGCACCTAAATATGTACATGCGCACACACATATGTCTAAACATGTACACTCACAGAGGCACATGCTCACAAATAAATAAATACATAAATGAAGGTAGAGTGTTGTTCAAGGAAGGTTCTGGACGGCAACTTTGGACCTCCACGTAAATGCCCATATTCAGACATGTGACCATGCACTACTATGCAATTAAAAAAATCATTCCGACAGACAGGATTGTTCCCAATTCTTCTAGGCCCACTTACGTATTAGGATTTTCCTCGAAGCTCCATCAGTGTGATTATTCCCTCCTTGGGATTCTTGGAATTGTGTTTCCCTCCTTCCAGGTTTTATCCTACTCTTTGTTGTATGGCATTGCATTGCATGTGTACTTGAATGACTTCCAGGCAAAACTGCATGCCAGTGGAGGGCTGTAGGAAGTTTCAAATATCTGAGCATGCTGGTCCTACCGTCTCTCCAGTCCCTAGCAAACTAATGGGCCCAAATCAAATAGGTTCCCCTAAAGGAGTGGATGATTCTAGAAGCTCCTTGCCCTGCTATTTTCCATGAATAAATAATAAACAAGCCCCCCTCTTCTTCTTCTTCTACGTTTATATGGATTTTCGAGATCAAACTCAGGTCACCAGGTTTGCACATTTGAGCAATAATTGCCTTTACCCTCTGAACCACCTTGCTAACCTTCTACTAGAAGCTTCTGCAGTGATGAAGAATACAGTACCTCCGAGTGTCTATCACAGCATGTGAGACCGAGGGGGTGGTTTTTACCCTTCTTTGTTTTGGTTTGCAGACAGGGTCTTAGTCTACTATAGCTCAGGCTGCCTGTGAGCTCACAAAAATCTTCCTGCTTCTGCCTCCCAAGAATAAAAGCATGCACTACCATTCCCAGGCAGAGTTTGAATTTTTCTTGGCGTGAAATATGTATAAAATAAAATTTCTCAGCCAGGTGGTGGTGGTGCACATCTTTAATTACAGCACACGAAAGGCAGAGACAGGCAAATTTCTCTGAGAGTTTGATTTTTTTTTTTGTTTTTTTTTTTTTTTTTTTTTTTTTTTTTTTTTTGATTTTTCGAGATAGGGTTTCTCTGTGGCTTTGGAGCTTGTCCTGGAACTCGCTCTGTAGACCAGGCTGGTCTCGAACTCACAGAGATCCGCCTGCCTCAGCCTCCCGAGTGCTGGGATTAAAGGCGTGCACCACCATTGCCCGGCCTTCTCTGAGAGTTTGAAACCAGCCTCATTTAGACCGGGTTCTAGACAGGCAGAGCTGTTATACAGAGAAACTCTGCCTACCTCCCCAAAATTATCTTTTTAATCATTTAAAAAAAGATATTTCTTACTTGTTTTGGTACATCTGATTATTTTACTTGCGTTAATATTTTGTGTATCATGCCAGAAGGTATCAGATCTCTTGGTACTAGAGTTATAGAGATGTTTAGGAGCCATGATGTGGGTTCTGGGAACTGAACGAAGGTCCTCTTTAAGAGCAGTAGGTGCAGCTGGGTGGTGATGGCACTTGCCTTTAATCCCAGCACTCGGGAGGCTGAGACAGGTGGATCTCTGTGAGTTTGAGGCCAGTCTGGTCTACAGAGTGCATTCCAGGACAGGCTCCAAAGCTACAGAGAAACCCTGTCTTGAAAAACCAAAGAGAGAGAGAGAAAGAAAGAGCAGCAAATGCTCTTAATTCCTGAGTCATTTCTCTGTCCTTCATTTTATCTTATTTGTTTGTTTGAGACAGGGTCTAACTATGTAGCCTCTGTTTGCTTTACTTGGAACTCGCTATGTACACCAGGCATTGAACTCATAGAGATCTACCTGCCTCTGCCTCTGGAATCCTGAGATCAAAGGTGTGCGCCATCACATCCAGCTAACCATTTTTAAATGTTCAGGAGAAAGCCCTCACTCTACAACAAGGATAGTTAAGGTCTTCCTTTAGAGAGTCCCTGATTATGGACTGGCTCTATTTTTACAATTCATGCCTTGCCCTCGCAGGCCCATGTTGACAAACATGGCACACACAAAGTACCCTTGTAGAATCCTGCTTCTGGTACAGTCAAATCACAGTGGCTGAGCGATCATTCTCCAGACTGATTGACACAAGGAGAGGCAGGAAACAAATGTTGCTGAACCTTGAAAAATGGCTGCTCTTCTGCCAAGTGAGGGATTCGGGTCAGTTGCAGGTCTTCATGAAAGACACCCACCCAACATCCGGCAGAGGAAAAGAACACCCCAAGCGGGTGATCGCGGAGTGCTGTGGAAGTTGTTTGATCACATCGTAGGCAGAAACTGCAAAGAAAAACATATAGGCGTCCTCCTGAATATTAACCTTTATCAGGCGATGAAAGGAGACAGAGACAGAGACCCACATTGGAGCACCAGACAGAAATCTCAAGGTCCAAATCAGGAGCAGAAGGAGAGAGAGCACGAGCAAGAAACTCAGGACCGCGAGGG
>NW_004949108.1:8096477-8101488 GCF_000317375.1 Microtus ochrogaster | reverse complement strand
TTGATCGGGGGAGGGGGAGGGAAATGGGAGGCGGTGGCGGGGAGGAGGCAGAAATCCTTAATAAATAAATAAATTTTAAAAAAAAAGAAACTGAAATGGACAAAGGGTTGCCAAGGCCGAGGTCAACACACAGGACGTGTGAACGCACATTCATGGTGAGAGGAGGCAACAGAGAAGCCTGGAAGCTTCCGACCATCAGTGGAGCGAAGCGGGCGGAAAGACTCAAGTTAGTGCTGGGAGAACTGGGGGACAGACAGGAAGTCTTATTAGTAAGGATGCGGGGCTGGGGTCAGGTGCTCAGCAGGTAAAGGGAGCTTGCTGTGAAAGTTGACAACCTGAGTTTCATCTCTTGAGCCCATCTAGGAAGGCAGATGTGATGGTGCACATCTGTAATCCCAGCACTTCTAGGGTGAGATGGGAGACAGAGACAGGAAGATCACCTGTCTGCCCATGGGCCAATTAGCCTTGAGTTCGCAGCACAAGAGCAGAAACAAGAGAGACAGTAAAAGTCAGAAAGTAAAAACCCAATCCTCAAAGTTGCCCTCCGACCTTTGTTTTCTGCCTGTGTGCACGCACATGCATGCAAAATAATAATAATGATTTTTAAATTGAAAATACGATACATTCTCTCATGCAATATATCCTGACTACAGTTTTCCCTCCCTCTACTCCCCCCAACCTCCCTTCTCCCCCAGATCCACCCCTTCTCTGTTTCTGCTTCAGAAAAGAGCAGGCCTCCAGTAGACAACAACCAAACTAGACAAACTCGGGTACAATAAGACAAGGCAAAAGCCACCATATACAGGCAGGACAAGGCAGCCCATTTTTTCATTTTCAATAGGAAGAAAAGATTCCAAGAGCAGACAAAGGAGTCAGAGATGCACCAGTTCCCACTGTTAGGGGTTCCACAAAAACACCAAGCAAACAGCCATAACGTATAGAACCTGCTGTAGACCCTTGCGGGCCCTGTACTAGCCGCTTCAGTCTCTAGGAGCCCATGTGAGCCTGCTTAGCTGATTCTGTGGACCATGTTCTCCTGCTATCCTCCACCCCCTCTGACTCCTACAATCTTTTCTCCCCCTCTTCCATGGGGTTCCCTGATCTCTGCGGGGAGGGACCCAAATGAGACTTCCCCTTTAAAAAGACATATTGGCATTATTAACTTTGGCAAATGTGGAAATCTAGCTCAAACCGTAGTTCCTCCTGAGAGAAAACAGAGCCTGCTGGGAACAGAACATGGAATTCACAGAGATGCCCTGGGAAGGCACAGCCACGTCTTTCCCTTGCCTTGCTCTGGCTTCTCCTGGCCCACAGGGCAGCAAACCCTCAGAAACTGACTAGCAGGAGAGGCGCAGGCCGTGTCAGGGCCTTGGGGCGTCCCAGGTGATGCAGGTTCAGTGAGAAGAAAAGCGTGCATGAAGTCTGAGAGCTTTCGTTAGGAAACACATGACGACAGCATCATGCAGGGTGTGGGAGAGAAGACTGAGCTGCGAAGTGTGCAACCCAGGTGACGACCAACCATTGCCACAGAGATTCCCAACTCAACACCTTTTCCTCTCAGAAAGCCATCCAGGAGCATGTGGAGGTGAGGGGTTTCCATTTTTCCCAGGGTGGAGCCCCACTTTGATCTTTCTGTCAGCAATTCTTTCCTTTACTTGGGATGGAATCAAGGTCCCAGCCCACGCTGCCATCGAACCCTTTTTAAAAATAGATTTATTTTCCTTTTCTTATTTTTCTTTTTTTTTGAAGCAGGGTTTCTCTGGGTAGGCCTCCCTGGTTCACCTGGAACTCACTCAGTGGCTCACACTGGCCTCAAACTCACATAGCTCTGCCTGCCTCTGCCTCCCAAGTGCTGGAATTAAAGGTGTGTGCCACCACCGCCCAGCTGTTTTTGTTATTTTTAATAATGTGTATATGCATGGGTATGTGTACACTAGTGTGGGTGCCTGTGGAAATCAGAAGTGCCGAGTGTTCTTGGATCTGGAGTTACAGGCAGTTGTGAGCTGCCTGACGTCAACAAAGGGAGCCAAACTTAGGTCTTCTGCAGGAGCAGTATGTGCTGTTAAATGCTAACCCATCTCTCCAGAAGTATGTACTTGTCTTCCAGTTGAAGGAGAAGCAGAAACAGGTGGATCCCTGGGAGGCTCCGGCCAGCCAGACTAGCCCATTTAGTGAGTTCCAGGCAAATAAGAGGCTGTATCTCAAAAAGCAAGGTGGGGTGCACCTAAGAAATGACAGGCAGAGGTCCTCTGCCTCCTGCCGTGCTTATGCACAGGTGCGCACAGGTGCACAAATGTGCCCATACACAGACAACCTCATGCATGTACTGCACCAAAGAAGCATGCACCTCCATTTGGAACTGGTGAATCCCGAGCCTACCCAGCCCCCTCCACGGAGGGGCCCGCCGAGCACCAGGGTAGTATTTCCTCTGCTCGAGGCTTAGCAGAGGGCCAGCTTTAAAGGGATCTGGAAGTCCGTAAGTGAGCATGTCTTTCCCGTTGTATCAGTTTCTAATTGCGCAGGGGAAGGGTCACAAGGATGTCGGGAGTATGCTTTCATCCCAGGCTTGGGTTTTATTTCGTTTCCTTCCTCCTTTCCAATTGCTCTTCCAGCTCCCTGTCATAAAGTTGCAGGGCTTTTAGAATTATTTATAATCTCATTTTAAGTCGAAGTGAACCCTTAAAAGCCTCCCATTCCTCCTCTGTGTTTATTTAGGCACAGGCACTGGTATAATCCGCAATGTGTATTGGGAAGGAACTGCCCTGTAAATATTTATCCGACGGACCCTAATTGGCTGTGGGCTTCTTAGAGGGAAAAATCATTTTAGAGGAGACCCGGTGCTGGGATGTGTGACGCTCTTGAAAGAGCTCCCACGGGGAGCCCTTGAGAAGCCGATGCTCCATGGAACCGGAGATGGTCAGTGTGGGACCCGGGTGCCCCCAGGAGTCTAGAATGCAGGAGAGGAAAAAAATGCAAGTCATTAGCGTGACAACGACATGCTTTAGAAAGGACACAAACAGGAGGAACAACACTTGGGACTGAAGTAAGTCGTGTGTGAGGGAATCCTGGAAGCTAAATTAAACTTGGTCGATGAAGATGACAGGGGTGGGGTAGGTGGCATTGGGACAGCCAGGTACCAAACTGTGAGAGGGTCCGATGGGACCTGGGCACAGGAACAGGAAATAAATAAGTGACAGCCTCCGTTCTAGAAGAGTTCAGTGGAGGCCAAGATGGGGAAGCTGGGATAGGATGCTGAAAGGAAAACCAAGGAACAGGAAAGGGAAGTGTTGATCTGATGGCCAGTGACAAAGGACACACTTTCTGTCCTATATAACCATAGGGGAATTGTTCCGGCACACTCTGTTTCATGCCGTCACCACTTTAGATAGGAGCTTGTCGGGCCACCATGCCTTCTCCATCACAATCAGCTAAAAACTCTTAAACACACGCATGCATGCCATAATTTTCTTTCAAACAGTTTCTTTCAAATACATGGCAACTCCCCTGGCATGGGTGCGTGGGTCACCAGATTTTTTTTTTTTTTGCCATATCACAAATTGATATGAAATATTTACTCCATTGAGAGTCCCAAACTTTTATCACACCACTACAAAAATGATACTAATGCAAACTTGTTAATGAAAGTTAACAACCTAGAGTATTTAAGATTAACCAAGGTACGAGAACACCTTGAGATCTAACAGCTAATCCAGAAAGGACACCCAGGAGAGGTTTTTCCAAAATTTTCAATTGTTAAACAATTTTGTAAAGTACATATCTTACTCAAGAAAGATTATCTATTTCGTACTTGAGAAAAGATTTCACTTCCTTTACTGCCTCTATTGTAGATGGAAGTTTCTGTCCTGTCTGGCCCTGCAGCTGATCAGTCCCAAAGAAACACACAGAGGCTTATATTAATTATAAACTGTTTGGCCTATTTCTCAGGCTTATTACTAACCAACTCTTAGAACTTAAATTAACCCATAATTCTTAACTCTGTGTAGCCACATGGGTTGGTACCTTTTCTCAGTAAGGCATTCATTCTCATCTTGCTTCTTCTGCATCTGGCTGGTAACTGCTTCTCTGACTTTCATTTTCCCAGAATTCTCCTAGTCTGATTTCCCTGCCTATACTTCCTGCCTAGCTGATGGTCAATCAGTGTTTTATTAAACTAATACAAGTGACAAATCTTTACAGTGTACAAGAGCATTATCCCACAGTACTCTATGGGGAATATTATTACAAAATTGTTGTTACGTAGAGAGGCGCCTCCCCCATGTAAGAAACGTTTTGAGACAGATGACATACAGCTAGGCATGGTTACACACACCTGTAATCCCAGCACTAAGAAAGCAGAGGCAAGAGAATTTGCTGCTAGTGTAAGGCCAGCCTGGCTTACATAGTTAGAATTTATCTCAAAAAGAGCCAGCTAAACAAATGAAAAAGATATATCAATCACAGTCAACTTGGTGTGAATGCCTGCAATTCCAGCTACTTAGGGGCTGAGGAAGGAGGAATGTCAATGCAAGATCAACCAGGGAAATTGACTGAGATATTCTTTCTCTCTCTTCTTATGGATGCGTGTATGTATGTATGCATGCATTTTAAAAGGTTGGGATATCTCAGAATGGTAGAACACTTGCCTAGAATGTGTAAAGGAGTGGGTTCAATCCCCAGCATAGGAGAAACATACAAGCATACACATACTGAGAAAAAAAATACATATAATACAAATAAAGAGTTGGCAAGGTAGCTCTTTTGGCAAGGCCTGAGTTTGAGCCCAAAGGCCCATATAAAAAGCTAGGTGTGGCGCTATGCATTTGTAACCACAGCACTGGGGAGGCGGAGACAAGTAAATCCTTGCAGCAAACTGGCCAGCCAGTTTAGCAGATTGGTCTATCTCCAAGTCAAGTGAGGGGTTCTATCCCAGAAGACAGTGTGGATTGCTCCTGAGGAAAACACCTTCGGTAGATTTCTATATACACACCTTCACCACCACCCCCCACCACCC
>NW_004949108.1:8094750-8096377 GCF_000317375.1 Microtus ochrogaster | reverse complement strand
CCCCACTGAACAACTAAATAAACCCAGCACAGAAACAGAATTCCTGGGTCTTGTGATAATTGTTTCAGTCAGCTTTTGTGTTTTTATGTGCCGTATTGAAGACAGTCCTCCCTCATGCTAGGCAGGAGTTCTATTACCCAACCGTGCCCCCCAGTCCTGTGTATGTTTTTGTGTGTATATATATCTGAAATGTTACCTTCCGAACCTGATCTTGTTGTCCTAACTCTGTAGAGAGGATCTCAACTCTGCTCCGGGGGGATAAACTCAGATGTATCTAGTTTTCAGTCTACCTCCCACTACGTTCAGAAATGTAGCCAATGCATGGGCCAGTGGAGGCAGCTGGGTGGTTAGGGCACGTGATGCTTTTCCAAAGGACCAGGTTCAGTTCAGATCAGACCCTCCTCACTTTGTTAGGCGCCAACTCCCTATCCAGGAAACAACTAAACACATCTCTGGATAAAATGATTCATAACTTCAGTTAACAATTCTTGGAGAAGGCTAAGCCAGTCCTGAGGAATCTGGTTTTCTGGTGGGAAATGTGTCAATCCAGCCTGCAGCTGGGGTTGTTCCAGCTTTCACTCCCATGTCGCTCTGCTCCTCTGCCCTGATACACTGTTACCACCTCGCCAGTAAGCAGAACACCGTCTATTTCCAGGTAGACACGCCACTTCTTTCCACGTGTGGAATGAGTCATCATTCACAGCTCTGAAAAAAGGATCAGAGGAATGTATTAAGGCGGTTGTGGAAATATCACATCCAACTTGGGTGCTGCGGTTTCAGCCCCCCCCCCTTTCCCTTGGGAAATGGACTGCTGAGGGGTGAGAGAAGTGTCCGCCCAGACCCAAGGCCAACATAGTGGGACTGGAGATCGACAAAGAGCAAAGCAAAGGGGCTGGGGGTGGAGCTCCATGTATAGAGACTGTGGGCTCTGAGTTCCTTACTCAGCACTGCAAAGAAAGCAAGAGCAACAGAAGGGGGAGGAGGAAGAAGAGGAGGAGGAGGAGGAGGAAGAGAGGAGAAGAAAAGCAAGATGTTAGAGGGAAGTGATCCCTAGGTCACCCAGTAGACAGAAATTTCCTTCCTTTTAAAGTAGTGGCTTTCAACCTTACTACCGCTGCGCGCTCTAATACAGTTCCTCAGGTTGCTGTGACCCCCAGCTATAAAATTTTTCTTCTTGGTACTTCATAACTGTAATTTTGCTAGTGTTGTGAACTGTAATGCAAATACCTTTGTTTTCTGATGGTCTCATAGGCGATCTCTGTGAAAGGGTCATTCGACCCCCCAAAAGGGGTTGCAACCCACAGGTTGAGGACCCCACAAGGCTTCTTGGGGTCAGATAGGTTAAACTGTCCAGTTGACTTAACCTAAAACCACCTTGGAAGGGAGGAAGAGAAGCCACCTAGATCATGGCCTGTAGTCATACCTGTGAGAGTTTGCGAGGGGGGGGGGTGGCTGTCTTTTTTTAAAAATTTACTTATTTACTATGTATACAATCTTCTGTCTGTATGTGCCTGCAGGCCAGAAGAGGGAACCAGACCTCATTATAGATGGTTGTGAGCCACCATGTGGTTGCTGGGAATTGAACTCAGGACCTTTGGAAGAGCAGGCAATGCTCTTAACCTCTGAG
>NW_004949108.1:8082912-8094070 GCF_000317375.1 Microtus ochrogaster | reverse complement strand
GTCATTGCCTGTAGTCTGTAAGCTGTCATTGCCTGTAGTCTGTAGGCTGTCATTGCCTGTAGTCTGTAGGCTGTCATTGCCTGTAGTCTGTAGGCTGTCACCTTTTCTGAGAAACACCAATCACCACACAATGGGTAGAGAACCCTTTCAAGGATCCTTGTCAGCCAGGTTGAACCCTCAGATCTCCAGCACACTGTTGTCCTGTACAATGACACTTATTTCTGGCCTCTGTCTCTTCCTCCTAGACAGGGAGTACCGAAGGCTGATGGCTGTCTTTAGCAGGCCTGTAGCTTGGCAAGAATAGACAGCAAACAAAAAGTCACTAACCTGAGTCCCTGCTATGCAGTGGACCTATTGAGGCCCTAGCCCCAAGACCTTAGGGGGGGCTGCGGCTATAACCATTTTAGATGAGGTCAAACTGGAGTAGGGTTGGCCCCTAATGTGGTATGACTGGCATCCTTAAAAGAAAAAAGGATGGAAGGAAGGAAGGAAGGAAGGAAGGAAGGAAGGAAGGAAGGAAGGAATCTGGATCTAAACAGTGAAGTCATATTTGGGGAAAACGCCACCAGATGACAGAGGACAAGAATGGAAACACAAGCCAAGGACACTAGGGATTCCCAGCTGCCCACGGGAGAAGAAGGCTGCAACAGACTGTCCCTCAAGGCCTCAAGGAGCTACCTCCCTCAGGCAGATGTCCAGTCCCCAGAAGGATGAAGACGGAATTTCTTGCTTTTATGTCTTGCTGTGTGAGGTACTTTGTTACAATATGACTAAGGAGTTAATGCTACCTCCCATACATGCCCCACATCAACCCAGTTCCTTCCCTTAGCAGGGCTTTCTCTCTAGATTCTTCATTTCCTAGTTCCTTCCTACTACCAAAAACTTAGTCACTTTTCTTTTGTGTTGCATAACCTGGGATGTAAATGAGGTGAAGAAAACTGGCGTTTGAGTATGGTTTCATGGAATCTATCTATCATCTATCTATCTATCTATCTATCTATCTATCTATCTATCTATCTATCTATCTATCATCTATCTAATTTTTGTAAACACAAATTTATTATTATTAGGGGTGTATGTGTGCATGATGGAGGGTACACATGTGTTGTGGTATGTTTGTCAAGGTCAGAAACAGTTTTGGGAGTCCGTTTGTTCCTTCCACCATGGGATCTGGAGAATAAATATAGGTTGTCAGGTTTTTGAAAAGCAAGAGCTCTCACCTGCTGAGCCACAGAATTGATCCTCTTTTCTTTTCCTTTTTCATGTACATATGAATATATATATATATATATATATATACATATATATATTATTCCGAGTTATATTTAGCATGCTTTTAGACATCAAATCCTGTTAGAAATAGTTTTTTTTAAAAAAAATATTTGTGTCTAAAAGCAAACAAAGAAAAACATCATTTGTGGCCGGGTGATGGCTGTGAACACCATTCATCCCAGCAGAGGAGGCAGAGGCAGAGGCAGGCGGATCTCTCTGAGTCTGAGGCCAGCCTGGCCTATAAAGTGAGATCCAGGGCAGCCAGTCTTGAAAAGGCATTAAAAAACAAACACACAAGCCGGGTGGTGGTGGCGCACGCCTTTAATCCCAGCACTGGGGAGGCAGGAAAAAAACACACACACACACACACACAAACAAACAAAACCAGTGAATGGATGTGTGTGTGTGTGTGTGTCTGTGTGTGTGTGTGTGTGTGTGTGTGTGTGTGTGTGTGTGTGTTTGGGCAGCTGTGTATTTGCAACGGCACTCACACTTACTATTGAGACACAGTCTCTTGGCTGGCACTGCATTCACCAAGGCCGCCTGCCTTCTGAGCTTCTAGCTTCGGGGGCTTCTCCTGTCTCCTCTTCTCTTGTCAAATGAGTTCAGGATTACAGAGACATGCTACCAAGTCTGGCTCTGTATGGGTGAGGGGTAGCCAAACTCGGGCTCTCGTGCTTAGACCGCAAACACTTTCCGTACTCAGCCATCTGCCCAGCCTTTAGAATTCATTTGCAATGACCAGGAGACCTCAAAAAATGTTCCACAATAGGAAGGTCTGAGCAGTTGGGCATGAAGGCAGATCCTCTGTCTTCCTGTTCCAAAAAGGATTTCCCAGCCTCCTGGAGCGGGCTGGTGCCAGGACAGGGAAGCCCCGGTGCAGAAATGACAGGAAACTGGGTGGTATAATCTATCGTCCACGCCACAAAAGACAGGAAATCCAGAGCCAAAGGTTGAAAATCTGACCTCAGCTCACCCGGGCTTTGTGTCGGGCCCCAGTGAAAGACAGCAACACAAAGGCTGTGAAAGAAGCGATTAGGGCTTGGGCTCCGGGGCAGGAAGAGAGGATAGTCCCAGACTGAGCCACTAACCCTGAAGAGGTGGACAGAGGCCTGTCCACCCACCCTGAGAGAGTGTCTAAGAAAGAGCCTCCCTGGGAAAGGTGTATATGAGGCCCTCTAGAAATGTCTACTTAGGTCTGTTTCAGCCTGTCCAGTTCCTGGGCTCAAGGGCAGAAGGGGGAAGGCTGGGAAGTTCTGAGAGCGAGGGCTGCAAGCTCTGCCTTGGAATAATACCGCTCCCCATCTCAGAAGATTATGCAAACTGAGCTAATAACTCACATAACCCATTGCATTCGTTAGCATTTGCAATTTACCTTAAGTCCCTTATTCTGTTTACTCATGTGAGGTTGGAATTCTTATGCCTTTTAGAGAAAAGGCCCCTGGCTCAAGAGTGCTCTAATGCGCCAGGCTGGAAGAAGGAGCAAAGAGCTTCTTAGTGCCATATTATACAGTCCTTGCAGCTCTGGACTGCCTGCTGCAGAGGCTCTGAGCTGGCTGCGGCCTCTCCCATCTCCTTGCCCAGGGCCTGGTCGGAGGATAAACATGAATTGATGGGACAGTCAAAGAGGCCACATACCTGGCAGGTATGGGATCTCCAAGTTTTGGCTACATCTTCTAGGGTCATTTCTGCAAATTCTTGCCAGGTTAGCTAGGTTTTTTTTTTAAAACATTGTCAAAATAATAGCCAGCATTGATTGAGAGAATGCTTATTATGAATGTTCCCACTGTATTAATTCATCTCTCCTCACAATAATTCAAACCTACTAGGTTCTCTCTCTCTCTCTCTCTCTCTCTCTCTCTCTCTCTCTCTCTCTCTCTCATTATCTCAAGACAGGTTTTTATGTAACCCAGGCTGCTTTGCACTCCCTTACATAGTAGAGGATGACCTTGGACCTTAGCTCACCTCACCGCTACCACCCAAGTGTGGCAATTACAGGCTCAGGACATCATGAAGTACCGGTTAATCAGTTCTCTGGTCTATGGTTCAGAACACCCAACCAAGCTTACCTTCTTCCTGCAGGGCAGCTGCATGAACGAGCACTATTAGCTGCTGCAGGCCCCTCTCTTTGGGGTGTCTGCAAGCATCCTGCTACATGAGCACATGAGCGGCATCTCCAGCCCTTACTTTAACATGAAAGAGACGGAGACCGCTTTGGAAATACTAGTCTGAGCCGTCTAACAGCAGTTAAGCCTGTGGCCTTCACCTTCAGAAAGGCAGCAATGCACGAAGGGACAGGCAGCCATTCTCCCGTTACACCTGCACAGGTCAACACACCCCACAGAAGCACTCGACAAACAGAAGACAGACAGAAACCGGAAGGGATAAAAAATCTCATTTATCGTCAACAAATTGGGTTGATACCACCACCCTGCCCTCAAGAAGCTCATAGTCCACCTGGAGAAGACAACGAGCACAGGATCTCAAGACCGGAAGACCACAGAGACTGTTCGGTGGGTGCCGTGTGAATATACTCTAGGGAGAAGTAGTTCTGCCCAGCATGGCTGCGGAGAGCGTAAGTGAGGGCCTGTGAAGAGTCAAGGTTTGTTTAGCCAGGAGAAAGTAGAGAAAACAACACTCGGAAGAGAGTGGCCTGCAACAGCCAGCGCTGTACAGTGAGCAGGTGAGCTTGGTTGGAGATTCTGACAGATGAGAGAGTGGATTAAAGCTTTCTTATGTACCTGGCCAAACCTACCTCTCTTGGGTACCACTTTGACACCTAACACTTAGAACCATGTGTTGGACACCCCCTCCAGGTACACCTGCCCCCTACTCCCCAGGAGCCCAGAGCATCTGCCTCTGAGATTCGGGTTGACATTCATGATAGAGGAAAGGAAGGTAAGAGAGGCAGGGGTATCCACAAATGTTGGTATGGCATCTCTTGCTCTATGGTGCCAGAACACATACAAGGCCACGGGAGAGGGCAGTTCATTCTCCCAAGGATGGTCTCATTGATGTGGATGGGTGAAAGACCCCCAGTGTGGGGAAACTCTCACTCAAGTTTTGGGATAACACGACCCCCCAGTAACTCATGAGAGACCGTCCTTGCTGCAATCACACGAGGTTTATTTGACAGGTACCAGTGCACTGGGGCCGAGACTCATAACCCACACAGGGGAGGAGTTCGACCCCGAGTCACTGGGAGAAGGGGCTTTTAAGGGAAGAAACCACAGCCCAGTAATCTGAAAAGGGTAGGGAGGGCGTCATAGAAAATTCCGAAAATCCAGTGACGATCACAAGGGGGCAACTCCCTCTTTCTCAAGATTATTCTCAAGATTATAATCTAACTTTATCTTCAGCTAGTTCCTGAAACCGAGCCAGCTAATCCTAGATTACTGATTCTTCTCTCCCTGCTTAGATTTTTGGCTCTATTTTTTCCTGCTTGGGGGGGGGGGTCTGGATTTATCCAGGTCTTTCATGGGTAAATAGGTAGTTTTGATGGAATTCAGAGTCTCTGTGGGAGACAGATGATGCCCGCTGAATGTGAGTAGAACCATTCTATGGACCTCAAGTTGGAGTAAGGCAAAAGGAGAAAACACACTCATTCCTGCCTCCCCCCCCCCCCCCTTCTCCTTCTTTTTTCTCCTCCCCTCCCTCTGTGGTGATCCTCAGAAGCTTTTGGAATAGGAAAGGGTCCCACACAGCACAACACATTCTTTTTTTCAAGTTGATATTAAAAAAAAAAAAAAGCCAGAAGTGCACATCTATAATCCCAATGTTTGGTAGGCTATGGAAGGAGGTTTCTGGGAGTTCAAGGCCAATCTGGGATACACAGCGAACTCCAGACCAGCTGGTGTATATATAGAAAGAAATGCTGTGCCAAACAAACAAGCTGGGTCAGAGCAGTTGGGATCTCCATGAGTTCAAGGCCAGCCTGGTCTACAGAGCGAGTTCCAGGACAGCCTGAGCTACACAGAGAAACCCTGTCTCAAGAAACAAACAAGCAATAACACCCCTTCCCCCTAAGAGGAGTGGGGAAGGCAGAAAGATCAGAAGTTCCGGATCATCCTTGGCTGCATAGGGAATTCAAAGCCAGCCTGGTAACCTTGCGTAGATCAGGAGTTCAAGACCGGAGAAACCCTTCAGAAAAGAGCAGGTCTTCCAGGGATACCCACAATAAAACAAGATACAGTAAGACTGGGCACAAACCCTTATGTCAAGGCGAGGGGCAGCAACCCTGTAGGAAGAAAAGGGTCTCAAGAGCAGACAGAAGAAACACCCCCACTTCCACTATTAGGAGTCCCACAAGAACACCAAGCTACATAAACATATACACAGATACACAGATGGCCTAGTGCAAACCCATGTAGGCTCCATGAGGGCTGCTTCAGTCTCTCTGAGTCCTGTGAGTCCCTGAGCTGATTCTTTTTTTTTTTTTTTTTTTGAGACAGGGTTTCTCTGTGTCGCTTTGGAGCCTGTCCTGGAACTTGCTCTGTGCATGAAGCTAGCCTTGAACTCACAGAGATCCTCCTGTTTCTGCCTCCCTGGTGCTGGGATTAAAGGCATGTGCCACCACTGCTAGACCAACCCCTTTATTTTTAATGAGAGATTAAACCCCCATATAATTACTTTCAGAATATTAAGGACTGACTTTCCACAGATAGAGAACAGATGTTTTTATGTGTGTTTGTGTGGATATGAAAAAATCTAGAAAGACTGGTACCAAAATGTCAACAGTAGGTATCTCTGAGGGTGAGTTATTTGTCACAGTTTCCTTTCTCTTTTTTCAATATTGCACTGTCCAGATTTTTTGTAATGACCATGAGTAAAGAGGAAGGGATACTCTCGCTTTTATAGACACAAAGAGCTACAAGAAAAGCACTTGGCAAAGTTAGTGCTTGGAAGAGAGCAAAACTTCTTGGGAAGCATGAGGACTTGGTGGAGTTGCTGTCCTTCACCTGATCTGTAAAAGACGGATGTGCAAAGGGTCCCCTGAGATAAGGGTGGAGCAGAAAGAAGAGAGGAGCGCATCAAGGACCAAGCCTTAAGGAAGCAGAAACTCTGTGGTGGTCAAACCTACCCCCAGGGCACCTGATACCCACATCTGGATCTCTCCACTGTGACTGGGGATGACCCACCTGCACCCCTAGAAGGAGGCGCAATGCCTCCTTGCTGGTGAGACCCCTGAGCACCAGTGAGGCAATGGTACGGGGATGAAACATTAGTCTGTGCAGCAGCAAATTCCGCCACAGCATCAAGGGGCTCAGAATGATCCTCTTGCCGACTGGGAGGACCCATGAGCACATTCATCGCTTTCTGCCTCTCTGGGATTTACTTTGTGCCTCGAACACATACTGCAGTCCATGCCCTTACGTCAAGTTTGCCTCTCCATCCACCAGGCCCTTTCACCCCAACTCCCAAGGCCCTCAGACTGGTGCCATGGCAAGGCTCCCTGGATCCAGCCTCTGTTTTGCAGGCTTCACCTTCCCCAAGTATGCTGGCTAGTTTTACATCAACTTGACCCAAGGTAGAGTGACCAGAGAAGAAGGGACCTCAACTGAGAAAATGACTCCCAAAGATCAGGCTTGTAGGCAAGTCTGTAGTGCTTGATGGGGGGGGGGGGGATCCAGTCCATTATGGGTGGGGCCGCCCTTGGGTTGGTGGTCCTGGGTGCTGTAAGAAAGCAGGATGATCAACCCATGAGGAATAAATAAGCCAGGAAAGGAGAGCCCCCATCACGCTCTTTGCATCATCTCCTGCCTCCAGGATTCTGACCTGCTTGAGTTCCTGTCCTGACTACCTCCAATGACAAACAGTGATGTAGAAACATAAACCAAAAATCCTTTCCTCCCCAAGTTGCTTGGTCATGGTGTTTCATCACAGCAATAGTGACCCAAACTAGGACATCAAGAGATAGGCAGAGTCAAGTCAGCAGGGACACCAAGGCCCTTCTCCCCTCTCCCCCACCCCTACCCACCTCATTCACAAGCTCACACCCCACCTTCCCTAGCAGGGTTGAAGAGAGGAGCTTGGGGTTTAATAATCTCTGTTAAACCTGTTCCAGCAGGAAGCGAGAAGTGGCTCCAGAGAGGCTGGGGAGCCTGGTGTTTTCCTAAGTTGCTGAAACATAGCATCATTTCTTCTGCTGGCTTCTGTGACTTTTTAATATGTAAAAAGGAGAGCCGAAAATGAAAGGAGCACCAGACATGTTGTGAGTCTCAAACACATCCCTTCATGCCAGGCTGGGTAGGACGTGTTTGTGGGACGACTCCAGAACCCTCCTCCTTACCCTAGGAAGGTCATCTCCACGTTAAAGAACTCCAAAACAAACTCTCATCCCCCCCCCCCAACTCCAGGCCCTCCAGGTCCCGTCCTTCAGAAGATGTGAGTCATTAACATGATAGATCTCATTCTCTCCAGGAGGCCTTGGATCTGAGTACTTTTCTAAGTGCTCGAGTCCCCTGGAATAAGGATTCTCTCATTTACAAGCACTGAGGTAGCCACAGGTTTCCCCCCAAGTTAAATACATATAAATACTCTTGCTAAAGGCCCTTGGAAGGCCTACTTACTTCCTATCCTGAGCTTTTTGTGAAGGGGTCCATTTTCAAATTCTGAGGTATGCACCCCTCCACCCACAACTGGCTTACACCCAGGTGGTCTCATCCTGAGAGAGCAAGGAACACAGGAAGCAAGTACACCCAGGGTTTGCACTCCTGGGGCTATGATCCCAGTGGAGGAAGGTCCTGACCTACATCCAGGTGCCTGAATTTGCAAATTCCCTTGCAAAAGAGGACTCCCTTTCCCCTAGAAACCGAGGGAGCATTTCATTCCATGTACTTCTCAGAGAACCTCCTCCCAGGTTGTTTTGGGCTATTTCATTTGACAACTCTTTCTTTTAGCAGCTTTTGAAGACTGAAGGTTGGAGGAGATGGCCAGGCATAGTAGCATACAGACTTCTTTAATTCCAGAGTTTGGAGGAGGTAGAGACAGGTGGATCTTTCTGAGTTGCAGACCAGCTAGAGCTACAGAGTGAAAACCCTGTCAAGAAAAAAAAAAAAAGATGGGGGGGGGGTTGGGACAGGGGTGGGGTAGCAGGAACATTGGGTGTGGTGGTCCGTGCCTGAAACTACAGCACCTATAACACTTTGGGAAACTGAGGTAGGATGATTGCCGTGAGTTCAGCCCAACCTCATCTATATAGGTACTAAACTAGTTGGGGCTAGAAAGCAAGACCTTGTCAAAAGATGAAATAAAGAAATAAAAGGGGGGGAGGGAGGAGGAAGAGGAGGGGGGAGAATGCTGGACTGAGAAGAGGGAGCAGCAAACTGTGCGTTAGGTCTCCGACATTTACGTGAGACCCACCAGCTTCACAGTCAACGTCTCTGAGCAAGAAAATAGATTTCTCTGCTTTTATGGCCCTTGGATGGTTTCCAGATCTCTAATCTGTGAGCTAACACCATAGTTCATGATCATCCCAGTCTGTCCTGGACTGGGCCAGTCACTACTTTCTACGTCCCTTAGCTGACCCTCAAACAGGGCAGGGCAGGGGACCTACGAAAGGCAGCTTAGCAAAGCTGAAACTACTGTATGATGATGAAGTGGGGGCGGGGGGGGCGGGGGGGGTCTGAATATCTCCCAGGACCTCAGTTTGAAAACCTTCAGTCAGCCGAGATAAAGAAGGAAAAGGAAACAACAGCCCTGAAAGATACATCTTCTTGTCAAGAGATTTATTTTTATTTAATTTAAGTACATTTAAATGTATGAAGGACAGAAGAGGGTGCCAGATCCCCTGGAGCTGGCGTTGTAGGCAGTTGTGAATCACCCCTGTGTGTGTGCTGGGAACCAAGCTTGGCTCTTCTGCAAGAGCTGCCTGCCCTCTTCACCCTTAAGTCTTTTAAGCATCGTGTGGTGTTTTCCACGCCCCTAAGCGTGGAAATTACCTAGTGAGGTTGCACTCTTGGAAAGATCACCTGCCACCATAATAAAACATAATAAAACAGCCACCATAGCTAACCGGGAAGTTTGCTCTTAAAGACACTCAAGAAAATCTCTGACTTCAATATTCTAATGTAGACATGCAGGGCTTTCAGGTGGAGAGACAGTGTTCCATCAAGACAGATTATAAACTACTAGTTCAGTAAACCCCGGGAAAGATTTCCTTTCTTTGTTTTGTTTGTGATACAGTCTCATGTGCTAGTCCCAGCTGGCCTAGAAATCACACATAGGCCAGTCTGAGCAATCCTCCTGCCTCAGCTTCCCAAGCGCTGGGATTATAGATATGCTCCTCCATGCTGCGTGTTAAAGATTTCTTTGCAGTTAAATCATTTACAAGAGTAAACTTGGGGTGTCCTTTCTTAGTGCTTCTCCCACTCTTGGGGCTTCTTTCTCATTTTTTCTCACAGGGGGTGGGGGATGGGTGGGGGTGGGGTGGAGAGGATGGGTGGGAGTGGAGTAGGTGCTGCATCTAACACACAATTTTTGTAAAGATCCGGAAAGAAACAGGAAATAAAAATAGGCCTACAAGCATACAAGTGCCTTAACTGCTCCTGGCCTTTCTCTGTATGTTGTACTTGGCACAGCGCTGGCCTAATAATAGCTTTGTGTGAGGGCAGTGCCTTGGCTTCTGAGGTAGTCACTGCAGAAGAGAACTGGTTAAGATTCAGACCAACATTCCTGGGAAGGCCATTCCAGTAGAAAGAGGCAGCAATAGTCTGTGTCCAAGTCTTGCCGGCTTTGGTTGAGTCTGGCTGAGGCATAGGTACTGATAGGCTTCAGAATGATGTTCCTGAGGACAACAGCCTAGACAGTTTGCCCGGCAGAGTGACCCTGTGGGCAGGAGCCAGGGTGTGGCAGCAGTCAAAGAAGAATGGTGGCAGGAAGTAGGCATTTGAGTAATAACCAGCTCAAAAGAGAGTCTTAAAAGTGAGGGATAGGGAGGCCACCTGTGTCTCTAATACTTTTGATTGCTTAGCCAAATCTCTCTTGTTTGACAAGATTCAATTCCTACTCTAAGACTTTCTAACTGGAAATGAAACTTCTGTGCCTCAGATTGCCCAGTGACTTGACAGGCAATATCAGTCTTCACTGCCAACATGAACACACACATTTCCTTTTAAAAAGTCTCTGCCTGATGAAGCCCAGCACTTTCTGCAGGTTTGGAATTGTGTCCAAGAATGTTTCAGCTACAGAAAAGAAATTGTTGGGGTGAAATAAACCTAGGCCAATAGAAATGACCTGGACAAATACAAGAGCTCACCTGTAGTAAGGGTTTTAAAAAAGATGTGTCCATATAGAGCCAGAAACTGGCTTCAACCTTCTTATCTTTATTGATAGACATTCTTAAAAGATGAACAGAAAGTGTTTAAACAGGAAACAAGATTTTATTTTGGCCACAAGAGAAAATATTTTTGTTGGGATGGAAGATATAAAGCACAGGGCGCTGAAGGAGGAAGCAAGTGAAATTTAATCTCCATCTTCCAACGCGAGCCTTGCTCACATTGTGCCTTCCAGGAAGAGTGAACCTTGAATGTAACATGAGCAGGCTTTTCTTAGCAGTCCAGTGCAGGCAAACCTGCACGGAAGAAGACAAGTATTTTTTAATTATTAGAAGAATACATTAGTCAACCTACCACAGAATCACAGCTTCAGATTTTTACTTCACTTGTGTAAACTTTCTCTCCTTAGCAAACATCAGGCTTTTGTATGACTTGGCTTGCCAAAATCACAATGCAGTAGGTATTTGAAAACATCAAAATGGGCTGGATGTGGTGGTGCTGTGCCGTTAATCTCAGCACTCAGGAGGCAAAAATCTGTGATCTCTGTGAGTCTGAAGTCAGCCTGGGCTACATAGTGAATTCCAGGACAGCCTGGGCTACGTAATAGAGAG
>NW_004949108.1:8053791-8082812 GCF_000317375.1 Microtus ochrogaster | reverse complement strand
GGGGGATGGGTGGGGGTGGGGGTGGGGGGCAGACTTGTACCCAAAGCCTGCCTTCCTTTCCAATAAAAAGGGACCTAAGAAAAGCCTTCTACATCTCACGTCTCTACTCTCTTTTTAAAGCCCTTCTTCTTTCTGGCTTTGTGCCAAAAAGAAGCAAGCGGCTAACTCAACCCAAGCAAAGACTCAAGGTATGAAGTGTTTGTTGCCATAGTCTGTTTTCATTGGAGTAACCGAATCAAACATCGGCTTAACCACACTTCTCTCCAGTTTCAGAGGAAACAAACCTGTGTACCCATTTGCACAAATTATGGCTGTTATCCCACGAGGGGCGGCAGGTGATTCAAAGCGGGGTGGATGGGACACCTACAGATACACACTATGTGGAGGGAGCTTGGGTACAGAGTTTATTTAGCGGGTATTTGCGAATGGTGTAGGAGTAAGGGAGGGGAGAAGGGGAGAAAGAGATGGGGGGGGTGATAGAGAAAGAGAGAAAAAGAGATGAAAAATGGGGTAAAGGGAGAAGGAAGAAAGGCAGAAGCTACCTCTTCAAGGGGGTGGCGGGGGAGGGGAAAGCGGAGAGGGACAGAGAGGGGGAGGGGGAGGAAGTGATGAAGTGGACCAGAGATCCTCTTGCCTAGGCAGGAAGGGAAGGGGAGGGGACATTGGGAGTGGGTGGGGCTTGTCTCTTAAAGGGACTTGGTACCCAGGTGACAGGGCACGCCTGCAGATTACAGCAATGACTCTAGCTGGCTTAAAATAACTAAAATTAACTTAAATAACTTAAAATTATAGTTTCCCCTATAATAACAACAATTAGACTAATGAGGAACCACTGTACCAAGGAAAGCCCTGGTCTAGGGACAGTGGGTCAACCAGAAGAAGCCTACTGTGTGTAGAAAGGAGTTTGTTGCCCGGGGAAACCCACCGAGGTTGGAATCCCGAAAACAAACTGTAAAGAGAAAGGGTTACTGCCTTGCTGCCGAAGCCCGGGCTGAATATGGCCCCCAGTGAGAGCTCGTAGATGGCATTCTTGTTTCCAAAGTCTGTCGCATCCCTCGCATGGTTTATGGCACTTGATCCTTGCGAGAATCTTGCAAAGTTATGACTTTTTATTTTATATTTGTAACACTGGGGATTGGACCTCGGCTCCTCTGCAAAGCTAGGGAAGCACTCCATGGATGAAAAACATTCCCAGCTCTCTTTTAACTCTGGGAGTTGAAACCAGCGCAGGCCTCCAGGGAAGCGAATGACCTTCCTTTCAGGAGAAGGTGACCAGCGGAACCTGGAAAGGGTCTCAAGGTTTCCAACCATGGTGCCGCTGTTCACCAGCACTGCAGACATTTGTGGGGGTTTGTTTGTTTTTTAATGTACAGTCCCGGCTGACGTCTTCATCTTATGTTCAAGGATAACCAACCTTGAACACCCGATCCTTCTGCCTCTACTAGGATTCCATGCTTGCACCTCAATCTGGAGTTTATGTTTCCAGCACTGTAGCCAAATATTCTCCCAGGCGAGCTACGTTCCTCTCAGTCATCTTTTATTTTTAAGGTAGCATCTCTCTGTGTAGCACTGGCGATCCTGGAACTTGTTATGTCGCGCAGGCTATGCTTGAATTCACAGAGATCCCCCTGCCTCTGCCTTCCCAGTGCTGGGATTGACGGCGTCCTGAAATGATCTTGAAGACTGTAGCCATTCCTCAGGATGAATGACTCTCATTCCTCAGAGTTGCAAACTGAGACTCGGAGCTCACCAGCTCCAACCTGCTCCTCTCCCAGTCAGGGAATGGATGCAGCCAGAGTGAATTTCCCAGCCCAGAGTAAAATGCTAAGGAGCTGAGCTGTGAGTCAAGTCCAGTTGCTACCTCCACACTGTCTCCTACAGGCCTGCCTCCCCGACAGCTCAGTATGATTGTTGTGCGTGCATGAAGTTCTAGGTTTTAGGTTCAACTCCCAGTATCGAAACACATACTCTCTCTCTTTCTCTCTTGCTTCAGAAAAACTTTATAAAGAGCTCTGTTTGCTTTCCTATCCCTCACAGATTCTTTAACACGGGCCAGTGAGATGGTTGTCTCGGCAACAACAGGCTCTGACCCCTGAGCCTGATGACCCGAGTTCCATTCCCGAGACTCACCTGGTGGAAGTTATGAGCTGAGTCCCTCAGGTTGTCCCTCTGCCCTCTGTACTTCCAGTGTGGCGTGAACCCCACCACCATCACATACACATACAACATGAATAAATAAGTACACTAAAAAGATCATAGGATAGAGCTCAACAGTTAAGAGCTCTTGCTGCTTTTCCTGGGGGAACCTGAATTCGATTCCCAGCACCCACATTGAGTGGCTCTCAACTACCTGGAAGTCAGCTCTAGGAGATCTGATACTGTCTCCTGACATTTGAGAATGCATGCGCGCGCGCGCACGCGCGCACACACACACACACACACACACACACACACACACACACACACAAATAATCCTTAAGATAAAATCCTTTAACCCTAACAGCCTGAAAAATCTCAAGCGTGCTAGACAGCAAAGGGAAGGCCTTGCTCCACCACAGCTCAGCACACATGCTCCTGCCAATCACTTTTATCCCAGCAGCCCGGGCTGTGTGTGTGTTCCCCAAATATTCATTGTCCCAGCCAGTGCCCATGTTTCCACCATAAAAAAGACTCTGTTACTTCTGGTCAAAGGTTTCAGGATGGATGCCTTGTATTATGATCCGCCATTATCAAAAGAGATCAGGTAGCCCTGGTCAGTGGGCTATGAAGAGATTTCCTTTACAAGCAGAGAGAACTAATAAACCATTGTCGGAGGCGTAGATGTTCCGAGGCACTCAGATGCCTAAGCTCCGTCTCTGTCTTAAAATATCCAAAGCTGATATTCACTTGTTTCCTTGGCACCCATTTTTAGGTTTCATGCAGCCTCTTTTGGGGAATAAAAGTCTGCAAAGTTCTCATTGAGGTCAGGCTTGTAAATTTGCTGTAGTCATTTTTTAAA
Source organism: Microtus ochrogaster (assembly GCF_000317375.1). Lineage (NCBI taxonomy): Eukaryota > Metazoa > Chordata > Mammalia > Rodentia > Cricetidae > Microtus > Microtus ochrogaster. The sequence goes on along the minus strand of NW_004949108.1, from coordinate 8,079,814 downwards.
AGTAATTTTTTTTCCTAGTAACATACAGAGGAAACACAGGAAAAAATCCTATTAATACCAAATCTCTCTCTTCTTCCTCTATAACAGTGGTTCTCAACCTGTGGGGTGTGACCCCTCAAGACTTGAACAACCCTTTTACAGGGGTCACACGTAAGAGATGCTGCATATCAGATATTAACATTATGACTCATAACAGTAGCAACATTACAGTTATGAAGTAGCACCAAGACTAATCTTATGGTTGGATAATCCCCACAACACGAAGTAGGGTGTATTAAAGGGTCATGCCATTAGGAAGGTTGAGAACCATGGTTCTATAATTTTATTTACTTATTTATTTAAGGTCTATTTTTTTTCTTTTTTTCTTTCTTTTTTTTTTTTTTTTTTTTTTTTTTTTTTTTTTTTGCCGTATTTTGAGGCAGGGTTTCCTCCCTGAACCCAGAGCTCAGCAATAATTAAGTAGAGGGCCATGAGTTCCTGGGATCCATCTATCTGCCCCCTACAATGCCTGCCATCCTTGGGTTGTAGACATGGCAACTTTTTTTTGAACGTGCCGAGGACCTCAGCTCAGGCCCTTATGCTTACAGCAAGTGCTGCAGAATGAGCCCGTCTCCTCCTCCAATGGTGTGGTTCAACAAGCTTCTAGTACTCTCTCCATCCATCAAGCATGTCTGTCAATGCTGGGTGGACTTGAGGTGATTCAGTCTGACAGCCTAGTCATCATCCCCCTGTACTAGTGGGGGACTCTTCAACCCAGAACTTATGAGTGTGAGGGTCAGACTTGGTCCTGCAGATCCATCATGTTCGGATGCTTCTCTTTGAGAAGATGGGCAAAGGAATTAGTGGGAAACACTTACTCGTGTCCGGGGTGAGAGGAAGGAAGACAGACTCTGAATGGAGAATCCGAGTGCCCTTGTTCTGGTGGCCAAACAGTCTTATCAATCATCTTGGATTTTTCCCACAGGCCCAAGGACCAGGTACATCTGCACTAGCTTGCTTCTGCAATCCTCTGTGACATTCTTGACTTCCTCTACACTGGTTCACTTCTTTTTTTACAGCTCTCACCACCGTATTGACACTTTTTTGTTTTGTTTTGTTTGCATGGCTGCTCTCCCTGGCTCCTAGATTATAAACAACAAGGAGGCAGGACATGGGTGCAGTTTGCAATGTTGTTTGGTTCACTGATCTCTCCCAAGCACCGCCACTTCTGACACATGTTAGCATCTAAGTTAATAACATTAGTTGAGAGGAAAGAGCTGGAGAATTCTGTTGGCAAGGGGGCTCCGGATGTCACTCAGTAAAACAAGCACAAAGTCCTTGGTTCTATCCACAACACTGCATATAGATAGCTGGGAGTATTGGCTCACTTCTCTTAAGTGGTCCCCTGGAGATGGAGGCCACAGGATCAAGATCATCCTCAGATACATATTGAGATGGAGGCCAGCCTAGGCTACAAGAGACCCAAAGCACTGGGCTATGAGGACCTCAATGCCGGTCCTGTGTCCTGCGTTGGTCCAAGATTGCCCTACCTGTGTTCTGAGAAAGGAAGTGATTGAAAGATTGAACACCCCATCTACACTCTGACCTAATCTTCCCTACCGGGTGAAGTTTCTCAGTTTTGGTACTGAGGTCTTCCAGTATTCAGACAATCGCTTCAGCTCTTCTCTCGCTACAGTTTTGTACAGATAACTGAAGAGTTCATACAGGAACACTTTCCTTTAGCTAGGTGAGGAGAGGCAAACCTGTCTTAAGCTAAGCCCCAATATTTTTAGTGAGTTTTGATTTATTTTAAGTTTGTTTTTATTTGTGTGTAGGTATGAAAGTCAATGGAGTTCAGCTATGTCGGATCCTCAGATCCCCTGGAGATGTAGGTACAGGCAGCTCAGTCATCCGACATGGGATGCTGGGAAGAGCAATAGATATTCTTACCACTGAGCCACCTCCTCAGCCCTGATGTGTATTTATGATGCACCAAATGCAGAAAGATTTTTTATGTTATGTGACATAAAAAAAAAAAAAAGTCACAAAGGAGGCAGGAATGGACCCCGGAGACAGAGACAAAAGAGCATGGGCTTTATGGATGGGCTTCCCAGAAATCAGCAAAACAAGAACACAGTAGAAATTTCAGCTCTATGCCTTCCTTTCTGTTTTATTTCTTTTTACGTACTAAAATTCTAGTTTACACACTAGGGCACACCCAGGCCCCCTTTTGGGGAGACACAAACCGAGCAATTCACTTGACTGAGGTGTGCAATTAATCTAAGGACATGTAACTTTCCTTTCATTTGGTTCCTGAGTATACAGATGAGGTTCTAAGGTTTTGGGGGGGGGGGGTTTGTGGATCTGTTGGGTAGAACCTTCATAAAGGGTTACTACTTTCTGGTTTGGGGTTGGGGACTAGGTAAAGGGCATTTGGCCCAATTTTCACCTTGTCACACCATCAGAGAAGCTAGGCAGTGCCACAGCCCCACAGCAACCATTAAAACAGCATGTGTATCACCCAGAATAATGACCCCAATGGCTAACCTCACACCTGTCTTTCCAAGACAAACCACTGTGCTCAGCTCCTCCTGGGGAATCTTTAGGTATTAGCTAGCTCCTCTCAAAGAAAACTATTCTCTATTAAAATGTAAAAATCACCTACCAACAAGGCAAGTATCGGTGTAATATACAGGCAAGTTAAATCACTTGCCAGTTTTACAGTTTATTCCAAATGTTGAGTTGGTATCCACATCTCACCTAAAATGATTTAAGAATCAATGTATATGAAAAGGCTTTGATAAGTGGACATGATTGGCACACAGCTATAATCGCAGCATTTGGGAGAGAAAGGCTATTCAAGCTCATCCTAGGTTCTAGGTTCCACAGACCAGAAGATTCTTGAAGAGTTCTCAAAAAATAGGACTCTAGGGTTAAAAGCACTTGTTGCTTTTGCAGAGGACCTGTGTTTGGTTCCTCACCTTTAACTCCAAATCCAGGGCACACTCACTCAAAATAACTTTCGAGGGCTTTCACAACACCGATTGATTATTATCCCATAGGTTAGGACAGTTATCTTAATGTTAACTATTTGAAGAAGTGGTTGCTAACCTGTAGAACCCACAAATCCATCTCCTTCTACCAAGTGGGAATAGCACCCTCCCCCACCAGAATCCCACAAAGGCCCAGAAGGCCCACCTAGGAAGGAAAACAGAGACTTGCATCATTTAACTGCTATTTATTTTCATAAACATGAGGTATTTCAAAGTGCTATAAGGTGCAGCACTAAATATATACATTTTGAAGAAATTAAACACAGAACTTTGCCATTTTTACCCAGTTCTATGCACCAAACATGAACAAATACAGTAACAAGGAAGAAACAGGCTAGGAAAAAAAAAGGAATATATATATAGTAAAATTTCTTTACAAAAGTTTCTTAGTTCAAAAAGTGATAAAGTAATATCTACTCAAAACTTTCACAACTCATTTTCATACGAAAATATAAGTATCAAATTTAGTTATGTATCAGCATCATATTAAAGTATACAGGCCGTGTAGGAATTAGTACAGTACATAACAGATTAACAATATATTTGTATACAAAACATGCTCCTCAAACATTGAGGTATTCTTACAGTACTTAGGTGTGAACTTCCAGTCTAATACTGGCCGCAAGAGCCACCTCTCATTACCCAGGACGTATACAAAAGGCGGTGTATCAATGGTATTTACACAAGTGTTCCCAGGGGCATCAAATGGCAAACCCCCTTCTGCGGGGTCTGCTGGAACTTAAGCACCATTGTAAAAAGAAGGAATGACTGTTTGGAAGCTTGGACCAGAACAAGGTGACTTCACAGCCTCCTGAAGCTCCCAACTGTCCCGGAACTTCCATGGCTGTCACCAGGTGATGTGGAGGAGGAAACAAGCCACCCAGCATCCCAGAACTCAGTTTCCCCACCCCACCCCCCCAGGTCATGGCAGAACCCCGTGTCCTGCCCCCTACTCAGATCCAAACTCGACAGGAGAACGATTTGAAAGTAAACCAACATTCTTAATGTCAACACAATGTTTCTTTAAAAAAAAAAATCAAAATGTGCAAAGTGGCAGTGACTGTCCGTGTGAGAAGCGTTTAGCAAGTCCGTGCATGTTCGATCTTCTTTAGCAGCTGCTGCTGCCTGGCCTGCAGTTTCTCCTTTTCCAGCAGGAGCTGGTGCTCGTTGGCCTGCAGGGCGTGGACGTACTCGGTGGCTTTTTTCAAGATGACCACCTTGGCAGCCTTCTCGTTCTTCACCAGCTCAGGCACATGGTCCCTGAGCGTCAGGAAGCTGGAGCGCAGGTCGTTGCGGCGCTGGCGCTCCAGGATGTTGTGGTTGCGGCGTCGCTCGCTGTCCTCCGAGTCCGAGTTTCGGGGGCTCAAGTTCTTAGCTTTCGCTGGGACAACATTCTTGAGGGGGCGTGGAGAAGCCTCGCTCTTGAGTTTCTTCTGCGGTGGGGCCTCCTCGCTCTCGACATAGGGTGAGGGCGCAGCGTAATTGTGCTGCTGGTGAATGGGAACACAGCGCTTGAGGATCAGCTCGCCAGCCTGTGCTCGCCCCACACCCAGAGCTGAGGTCTTGGGACGCACAGTAATGGTGAAGGTGGTGACAGCCTTGTTATTAGAGGAGGAGCGTCTCTTCTCCACGGTGACCACATCTATTTCCTCCTCTTCATCTTCCTCCTCGTCATCTTCATCATCTTTAAGGTAAAAAAAAATTCAGGTGAAACATTAACATACACACCATTATTTGAGTCTAGGGACAGAACCTAGATAGGTTTGACAAGCACACACACACACACACACACACACACACACACACACACACACACACAGAGAAAATATTCCTTCCCCAGGCTTCTATTCTCAATTTCTACCGAAGGCTTTAGAAAGTGAGGTGGGGCCAGCAGAACACTTGCCTAGCATGGAAGGACAACCCCCCCAAAACCCTCCACAAGTTAGATCCCTGGTATCAAAAATAAGACCAAAAAACTTGGACCAGGTGGCAGAACTCCAAGAACCCGGGTTTGAGCCACAAGAAACAATGGACAGTGGGATTCTGCAAATGGTTAATCTTCCTCCATCCTCAGTTTCCCCAGCTATTCAATGGGGGTAATAGCACAGCGTTTGAGTTTGGCAGACAATATGTAGACTTGGCGACAGATGCTCTGTAATAGGAGCTTTTAGCATAATCACCAGCCAGTCTGCCCCATGGATTTATTTATACACACTTCCACAGCCACCCTTCAGACTGGAGGCTCCTCATTTGGTGAAAACACATGGCTGGGTTTGATTTTTCCATCCTTAAACTCGAGGAACAATTTCATTGACTACGAATAAACAATCTTTGCTCCAGGAGCTCTACTCTGGAAGCAGTTTTTCATCCCGGCAAAGATCAAATCTCAATTACAAAGCTCTAATCCACAGTAGCTACACCTCATCCCAACGGGAGCAGCGCCCAAGCAGCAACAAAAAAAATCCTATCTGTTTTCTGACTCCTCGTTTACTCACATGCTAGGAGAGAAAATTATGGTTTTAAAAAACTGCAAGCATGAAAATCAAAACATCTTCTGCTTGATCTAGCTAGGACCGGAAAGCTGAACAATTGGGAGGTTTCTTCTGAAGCCGAAATGTTAGGCTGTTCCAGTCTGTGGGTCCCTTTAAGCCAGTGTTTTGGTTTTCAGCCAAGAAGACAGCTGTTGGAAGGAAGTGTTTCCTCACCGAAAGCTGTCAAGGCACAGACATTAAAGGGACAGAGCCCTTTCAAAGTGCAGGCTTATCACCAAGTTTCCTCCCAGGAGCCTCAGAACGATCCCCCTCACAGCCCAGAAGGAAATTTAGACTTTTTATTGTGAAAAAACACTGGCTTTCAAGGTCTAAAAGGAGGGTTAGTTACAGCTCCAAGGACAAGGGCACATAGGATTTAAATTGTGGTGCTTCCTCAGCCCCAAGGAAAAAGCGTCCCCCACCACCTTCCGAAGACCCAGATAAACGCACACAATAGAACAGCTGAAGGCTTGCGGGTTGTGTTCATTCCTAAGGAGCGGCTGCGGAAGGGACCCGCCCTCACCTTCAAGGGCACTGGGTTGGCGAACACAACTCCAACTCAATTAGGTCAGAAATTCCAACTAGGAAACGCAACTGGACCAGCCCTCACTCAAAACCGGAAAGAGGATCCCTGAAAATGTACACAACCACTAATGCACTTGCTGCCAGCTGCTGAAGTGTGTGTGTGTGGGGGGGGTGCCCCCACCGCCAGGTCTTTCTGATCCTGACTTGCGTCAGGCACAACGCCGCCTGCTGGCCACGCACCAAGCGCAAATAGCCCACCACCCACGGAGGGCCCACAGTCCTGGAGGTTGGGGGCGGGGGCAGGAATGGGAGCCAGGCATTCTCCTAACTTTTAGAAGCCTAAGTGGGATTGTGCACAGCCCCCATCTTTTGGGAAATCTTTCCCCTTCCCTGTCCTGGCCTAGAGGGACCTTTCCAACGCATTTAACAGGTTTCAGCCTAGTTAGCTTTCCGAGCCAACATCCTGATTGTGCTGGCCACCAACTTTTCCCACGGTGAGGGCAAACCTAGAACAAGGATTTCGGAAGAGGACTGACGAAATTTAAGGGAAGGTGTAGCTGGGGCTTCCAGCCTCTGTCCGGGAGAGGTGAGTAAAATAGGAGCACCGGCACGAACCTACGATAACAAAGGGACCGCAGTCTCCCCGACACACACTCCCCGCACCTCCCGCCCCAGGATCCCAAGGAGGCAACAAGGACCCTGAACCAGGCTTTACCTGAGTCGCTCAAGGTGTCCTCTCCGGAGGTACTGAGGGCCTTATGCTCGCCACTGTTGGCTGGACGGCCGCCTGCACGAGCAGGAGCGGCCACCGGGGCAGCAGCCGGAGCAGACACAGTAGTGACCACAGCGCTGGTCGCAGGGGCACTGATGGGGGCAGCGGACACTGGTGCCGGCTCACGCTTGTTCACTGGGAAGGGGAAGACCACGGCGGGGTCCACGCACTCCGCAGCCGGGTGGGAGAGATCGGTGGGCAGGGTGGCCCCGGTGCGGCCAGCACTCGCCGTCCCATTAAGGGCACGGCCCCCGGGGCTGCTGGCACTCACTCCCGGAGCCGGGCAGGCTGTGCCGGCGCCCGGGGGCCCGTGGCCGTGCTGCAGCTTCTCGTTCACCGCACGCTCCAGCTTCTCGCGGGCGGAGAAGCCGCTCCACATACAGTCCTGAAGGATGACCGGGTTAGGGGTGAGACTACTCAGTCCCCCCAGACCGAATGCATCCTCTTCTGCTGGGTTGCCCCACAGATCGGCCTCCGGCAGCAGCATCTCCGTAGCCCAATTCGAGGGCTCCGGGCTGTGCTCTGGGAAGGCGCGGCTGGGCGACAACGGGGGCGTGGGCAGCAGCTCAAACTTCTTCCAGATGTCCTCCCCCGGTGGGGTCGAATCGGGACCGCCGAAGTAGAAGTCATCTTCGTCCGGATAGAAGCAGGGCTGCAGCGAGTCAAACTCGAGGTCTGGGTTCTTGCAGATCATCCCCGGCATGGTGGACGCGGTGCAGCTGGGCATCTGTTCGCCTCCCGGGCGGTGACTGACCACTTTCCTCTCCGCTCTTTTTAATGTGGGGGAGTGCTTCCTTCCCGTGGGGAGCACAGAGTCGCGCCAACCTCCAACACTACAACCAACAGACAGACCAGGAGAGAATGAGGGGGTGGAATGATGGGGACAGGCAGTGCCCCCCCCCCCAATCTCGCCTACAAGCTTCCCAGCCTTTCCCACTGCTCGAGGTGGAGGAAGTTGAGCCTCTCCTCCACTCCCTCCTTTTGTGTACAAGCTGTCTAAGACTGTGGGTGGGAGGGGGCTTGCAGATGCAGGGGGTGGTGTGGCTCGGCAACTTTGGAAACTGCCGTTTCATTCACACAAGGCACTGCCTGGGGGAGGGGGGCAGTTCAAGCTGCAGATCCCAGCTCTTACTAGCACCATAGCCCCTCTTGTAATAGTGCAGGACCCAACTGCTCAAAGGAAGTCCAGCTACCGGGCACGAGACGGCACTACCTTCCATTTTTGCAGAAATAAGATGCGGGAGCGCAAACGCTAACGGGGTTCGGGAAACTTTATTAATTATTAAGGGCCTTTCTCCAAACAGACCAACGACAGACACATATAATCCCCTTCCATACAGCGCCTTAATTCTGGCAGATACCCTTGGTGCTCATCTTCTACCTATATCCTATTTTGGCCCTTTGCAATTTCCTCCCTTTGGAACCCCCAGTCTCTTCCACCGAAAAGAGGCTGAACCCCCATTTCTAAGAATGGTGCAAGGGCGCCCGCGCGATGAGGGTCGCCGGAGAGAATCGCGTCCCCTAAGCTGGGGCAGCCGTGACCTACATTATCACTCAGCGTCCTAGCTTCGCCTAACCCCTTTCCCTTCCTTCCCGCGGCACCTTTTGGAGAACGCCAGCTTCGGGTGGGGACGCACCGGCTCCCAGTCAGCTAACACCAAGATAAATCTCGTAGAGCCTGGCGAATTTCTTTTCGCTAAAGCTATCTCTCTGCCCGGGCCGGGCTGTAAAAAGGATTAGGGCGGGTCTCTTCCAGCTAGGGTGCCTACGGGTGCTGAATTAGCTTTTCAGGGAAAGCCCCCAGATGGTTTTGTTTCGAAAGCAGACACGGTGTGTCCCCCACACACTAAGAAAATAAATAAATAAAATAAAATATATAAAAAAGAAAAAACCCGGCATATTTGGGCGCCGGGTGCAGAGCCCGGTTCAGGGGCTCGCCTAGCAGCAGCGCTCCGGCGTTCCCCCGGCGCTCGGAGCTTTACAAGTACCGCTTCTTACCTCCCGCAGACTGCCGGGGATCCGGAGGCGACTCGGCTCTGGGGTCTCCGGGTGGGCTGAGGGGGCGGCGGCGGGAGGGGGTTGTCCTCGGGCGGCTGCAGTGTGTGCACGCTTACGCCTGGCTAGCGCTCGTTCAGCTCCAACCCAGTTCCCAGGAGCCCCCCGCATCCACCCAGCGCGTCCAGACAGATGACTGTCACTGGCTGCGCTTTGAAGCTCGGGGGATATTATTAACTGAAAAAAATCTGACACACCCGGGGGGCGGGGAGAGAAGGGGGCTGTGGCGCAGACGAGGGGGAGGGAGAAAGGCAGAGGCAAGCGCCTTTACCCCGCCCTCTTGATTTCCATAAAAATCAGGGGAGGCGCCAAAGCCTTTCGCGCCAAAAGCCATTTGCTTTTTTTTTTTCTTCCTTTTTGCAGTCTGCAGGCTGCAAAGCTGGGAAACCCGGGGCGTCCCCCTCCGCCCTTTTGGACCCCCGGGCTTGCACCCGACGCACTCAGCGAACCAGCTGCGCGCAGAGCGGTGTTGCGCAGCACCCACCCCATGGACCTGGACATTACTTGGCTTTTTTCTTTTTTTTTTTTAAACCCCTGGTTGTGTGCTGGGGGGCGAGAGGGGGGGGTTCTAGCCTGGTCCCTGCTTGCACTGCCTTTGTGTGTGTGTGTGTGTGTGTGTGTGTGTGTGTGTGTGTGTGTGTGTGCGTGCGCAAGCTGAGCTCCAGGCCAAAGTGGAACAAGGCTGGCTGAGGGATTGTTCGTGTGTGATCTCGAAAGAAGGCGACGGGAGTGCAAAATGGGAGGCCGAGGACGCGCCCACGTAGGAATGAGACCGCAGGAGGTTTCTAGTTTCAAATTGAAAGGAAGGGGCGCCCCCCTTGTTTGAAAATAAATAAGTGCGGGCTACGAGGGTGGCGCCGCATCGCTTTCTTCGGCCGAAGGCGACACCTCGCGGAGACGGAGCAGAAAGCGGAGTCTCACCGCTGGGCCCCGAAGTGGGGCCACCCCCGCGAGATAGTTAGCGAATCCTCGGTACCGCGGGAGGGATTGTGAAACGCTAAGAGACTCGTCCCCCACCTTTCCGAAGCCAGCGTTCACTAAAATTCCGGACAACTGGACTCGGTGCAAACAGAAGGAACTACACAGTCCACATCGCCCAAAGTACCTCTCAGTAAACCTTGAGTTCACATTGAAGGCATCAAGGAAAGCCACCATCAACTTGGCTTCTTTGTGTCCCCGTTGCCTCACCAAGTGGTGTTAACAGAAAAAGCGTGACATCTTATTAAGACCTGACGGGGTGTGTGCATTTTTCATTCACCCCGTGGGGGACATTTCCCTCCCTCCCGTCTCACTTCCGTTCAGGCAAACATTCTATTTCTTTCCGAAATGATGGGGTTAAAAATAACCGCTCCTGTCCCCCAAAACTTCCCAATAATGGCCCAGGCCTCCTGTGGCGCCTCTTTCACCGCCACATTCCCAGTGGGGTGCGATTCACTCTTAAAAAACATTCCCTTAAGCTTGTTTGTGGGGAAGCTTCTCCATTTCCCTCTAAATTGGAAATGACACCCCTCACTCACCTCCAGGAAAGAGTGCTAAGAAAGGAAGAAGAAAATGCTAGTGAATCAAGTTCAAAATGCTGTGTATTAGCATGTGTGAAGGTTTCCCCATCTGCCCCTGAATGCCTACATAATTCTGGGGACCAGGGCAGATTCTAGGAAGTAGCCCATGAATGGGGGGGGGGAGGGTGTCTCCCTTCCGAGCTCCTTTATTATTTGAATCACATATGTAAAAAGCCATTTACCCTTGCAAAAGCCTTTAACACTCTCATTTCCACACCCCTGGCCTTTTCCATTCCAAGCCCTCCCTGGCATTCTCCCCCAAGGTGTTGGCTTTCTGAAACCTTTGCCTCTGTTTGTAATTAGACGTACACAGCAGGAGCTGTATGGTAAGTGCTCCTGGATGTTGATGGAGGAGGGTGTCACTGAAAGGGACCCTTTAAGGAAGCCAGATCTGGCAGGTTAGTTTTGTTTATTAGAGACACAGCGGGAGAGAGATAGGTGTGACTCCAGAACTAGCTCTTTTTAAATTCTTGTTTCTCTTTTTGTTGTTGTTGTTGTTGTTGTTTGCTGGCTTGTGTGTGTGTGGGGGGGGTGTGACTTTCTCTTTTTGAAATGGGGTCTCGTATATAACCCAAGATTGCTTCAAACTCCATGTTTTAGCAAGGATGACCTTGAACTCCTCCTGATCCTCTTGCCATCACCCAAATTCTAGGTGTACCAGCCTGTGCCTTCACATCTGGCTTCCAGAATCTTCTTCAGAACCTCAACACCAGACGCATAAAGGGCACTTAGACATGGCTGCCTGAACTCCCTCAAGGAGCAGAAGGACTAGGAAAACAGGTCAAGACTGCCCAGTTAGTATGGATAAAAGTCTTCCCTCTTCACCGTTAAAAGATAGGACGTTTCAGAAAAGAGAGACCAGGGAGACAATGACCTGGTTACTCTGCATGCCTCTGAGCAAATCGTTTATCTTTCTCGGGCCTTAATCTCGAATCTCCTGCTCTTAAGGCAAACCAGCAATTACTGAAATTACCAGCAAGTCTGAATCTGAAGGTTAGAAGAATGATAAAAGTCAGCAAGTATTTATTGGTACCTTCATTGGCAGGTAGAAAGATAAAAGACTGTTCATGGAGAAAAATTACCTAATAACCCTTCTTGGTGGACTCACAGAGAAGCCCAGTCATTCCTCTTACAGATAAACGTAGAAGCACTCGAAGTTTCCAAGGGACACACATAAATGAAAGGAATCCTTGGCAGGCTTCGAAGCCAAGGCTTAGTCCCACGGCTTGAGACCCAACAAGGATCAGGATGCTTCGTGGATCTCACCTACAACAGGAGGGTAAAAGGTTTCTCATAGCTAGGAGCATCTTACTGGGTCCTAACTTTCCCTGTCTAAATAAAGGTATAGTCTTTTGTGATGGTGCATACTTAACACTTCAGCATTCTGGGGCTGGGTCAGGAAGACTGGGAGTTCAAAGCCAGCCTGGGCTATTCCCAAGACCCTGTCCCAACAAAACAAAACACAGCCCTGTAAAGTTTGCTTATTAAATAATTTTTTAAATCCCTGGGAACAGGCTGCCAAGATGGCTCAGTGGCTAAGGGTGTTGGCTGCCATGTCTAAATACCTCGGTTCGGTCTCCAGGACCCACACTCATGGTGGAAGGAGAGAACATTGTCCTCTGACCTCTACAGGCATTTAGTGCCAATGGGTCACGCATATATACATTCTCAATTTAAAAAAAAAAAACCACTGCTGATTATTTGGATTAATTGTCCATTCGTTTCTTATAAAGGTTTGAGGAGAGAGGAGGTGGAAGATGAGGGAGTGTTATATGGGAAAAAAGAGGAGGAAGAGGAGAAAAGAAAATTGCCATTCTGTATTGCACACAAAAAGTAAACTATGAAAATAGTTCAGATTTAAGATTTAATCGCAAAAAGTAAAACTACCAAAGAAGATAGATTCAGAATAGGAAATACACTTCATTAAATAGAAATGTATGGGAGTCTCACAAAATATGAGGCTCGAAGAAAGGGCAGATGACAGAAACGCATGCAGTGTCCTCGAGCTACCTGGGGTTCTGAGGAGCTGAGGGGAAGGAAACCTGGGCTGGTAACGTCGTCTTCTCAGACCGACAAAGTCTCAGGTATTATTAATGCTGTCTGGAAGCGGCCCACAGAGCAGGTCACGGAAAGTCTACCTTGGCTGGGTGTCACAGAATTAATCTCCACTGGGAGATAAGAAGCCTGGCAAGTAGATTGAGAACAGCTGAGTTACCTTTGGAGGATGTCTTTATGGAGATAAGGGCTACGCAGAACAAGCTGTGCCTACACTTGCAATTTACCGCTCCATTACCCTTGAGTTCATCCACACTCAAGAGTGTCATATTTGGGATGGTACTTCCCCAAGTGCCCTCAGAAGTCAGGACTGTATTCCCAGTGCATGAGGGCTCCTCGAAACTGAGTGATGGTGGGGAAGCAGTCAGAGAGAAATCTTCCAGGAGATGAACAGGTAATTTGCCAAACAGGAAATGAAAAGTGAGTACAGCTGTGAGAGGTACAAATTCCCCAGAGTCCAGACAACGCAAATGAAATCTCAAGACTAGCAGTTCGGGTCTAGCGTATTGTCTCCAACTGATGGTGAGGTTGGAGAGTGGGAGATAGGAACCCTTTCCTGTGCCGTTGGTGCATCTGCCCCAAGAGGAGAAATAATTCCACTTTCAAACTCACCCAATAAGCGATAATAAAGGCAGGGCTCTTGAAACGGCTCAGTGGGTAAATGCGCCTGTTGCCAAGCCTAGCGCCTTGAGCTTGATCCCTGGGTCCTACATTGTGGAAGGAGAAAATTAAAGTTGTCCCATCCCCAACAAAATAGATAAAAATATAATGTAAACTAGTTCTTAAAAAGACTGAGGATGATGGAACCTATGTGTGACATCAGCTCTTGGGAGAGAAAATCTGGAGGATACTCAAGTTTAGGCTAGTGTGCTGTCTATAGCTAGATCCCGTCTCAAAAACAAAAACTGAGTCTAGGTTAGTGGCAAACACCTTCAGTAGCAATACTCAGCATTGGGGAGGCAGAAGTAGGTAGATCTTTGTAAATCTGAGGTTAGTCTAGTCTATACACTGAGATATATCCTACGAGAGAGAGAGAGAGAGAGAGAGAGAGAGAGAGAGAGAGAGAGAGAGAGAGAGAGATCATCAAGAATAAGCACTGCCCCAAGGTTGTCAACAGCAAAAACACTGTGAGACTTCTCAGTGCCTATCAGCAAGCTGGGTGCTTTGCCGAAAATCCTAGCACTAGGAAAGCTGGCTCCAAAGAAATGCAAATTTGGTGTCATACTGAGCTAACTACTAAGACCAGCATAGGTTATATATAGTGACTGGAAGGTTAACCTGGGTGGTGTAGCAAAATCCCATCTCAAAACAAAAGCCATATACCCGTGAGTGTGTGTGTGTGCGCACACACACACACACACACACACACACACACACACACCACACACGGGTGTGCTGGGCCCAGAAAGATGTCTTATTGGGTAAAGCACTTATAAGCCTAGCGACCTAAGTACAATTCCTGGGGCTTACGTGGTGGAAGGAGAGAACCAACTCCCACAAATTGTCCTTTGACTTCTGTAGGCATGCTGTGGTGTGAGTGTGATGCCCCTCCCCTCCATTAATAAAGGTATTTCCTCAGAGCCAGCAATATACGGTACAGTATATTTTAACTGTGCCTTTTAACAATGCTTGCCAGAGATAGCAAGCTCTACTTCCTAGCAAGTCCTACAGACTTGGGGATGAACAGAAGATACTCTCCCCTACACTGTGCTGTCAGGCTATGGTGTTTGCTAGATTTTGAGTTATAGTTCTTTGTTTTTAAGTATGCATATACCTACATATCATACGTATATTTTTTTGATGCTGGGAATTGGACCTAAGGGTCTTCTTCATTCTAAGTCAATACATGCTCCATTACTGAGCTGCTCCCAGTCACTTAAACAAAAACAAAAACCACTTGTAATGGATTTATCGGGATACACACCACCTAAATCAAAAGGCATGGGTAGGGGCTGGAGAGATGGCTCAGCAGTTAAGACCATTAAGTCACTCTTCATGAGGAATTGGGTTTTAATTTCTAGTACCCACATGGCAGCTTATAATTGCCTGTAATTCCGGTTCCATGGAATCCTATGTAAATGATAATAATTATTATTGTTATTTGAAAAGAAGCAAGTATAATAAACCGGTCAATTTAATACAGTCACTAAAAAGAAAACACGCCACACATACTATAACTTCGAAACTCTCTATGACTAGAGAAGACTGGTTAGATGGCTCAGTGGATGAGGCCACGTGCCACCAAGCCTGACATCCTGAGTTTGATCTCAGGATCCAGATAGTGGAAGAAGAGAAACAACTCCAGCAAGGTGTCCTCTGACCCCCACAAACATACCAGGCCACACACAGTCCCTATAACACACCCACAATAAATAAATGCTATTAAGAATAAACGGGCAGGGAGTAAGGCATGGGTCAATGTGTCTGGCGTTTGAAATATATGTGTCTTTCTATCTGTCTATAATATCTGCGATGGTTAGATTAATTATGAATGCGACACACACTAGCCTTGTCTGGGAAGAGAGTTGCAATGAGAGGTTGTCTAGATCAGGCTGGCCTGTGGGCCTGTCTGCGAGTGATTGCTTTAATTGACGTGGAGAGACCTACCGCAATGTGGGCGGCACCATTCCCTAAGCAGAGGTTCCTTAACTGTATGAGTGGAGAGGGTGAGCTGGAAGGTAAGCACGCATGCATCCATTTTCTCTCTGCTCTTGGCTTTGGAAGGATCAACTGGTTGAACTTCTTGCTGCCCTCGTCTTCCCTGCTGTGTTGGACTGTACCATGGAATTGTGATCTAACTCCGATTCTCATCTAAGCGGATGTTTGGGGGTGTTTTGTTTTGTTTCGAATATAATAAACCCAAACTGTTACGTATGTGCGAGGGTGGGAGGAGGCTTCTCTTGATGTAATCTTTTCACAATGATGGGGTTAGTAGTAGATTTAAACATTTTTTAATGATTTTCAAAATATCTATGTTATGTGTATGTCTTGTCTGTTGGTTTCTGCTACGTGAGTGCAAAGGACCATGAAGGACGGAAAAGGGCACGGATCCCTTGGATCTGGAGTTACAGGTAGTTGTGAGCCACCTGATGAGGGTATGGGGAACTAAGCTTGGATTCCCTTCAAGAGCAGAATGCACTCTTAACCCTTGAGCCATTTCTTTCCAGTCCCTCTAAGTTTAATTATTTTTCAAAAAAAAAAAAACTTACTTGCATAGTTAATTATTTATGTGAAGCAAAGGGTCCCTTCACAAAGCCTAATCTCACCCTTAAGTCTGTTTTTCTCACTCAGATTTATTGTTATTCTCTCTGACCACCTGCCACTGAACTCAATGTTGAGGGTTCAGAGAAGCTGAGATGAGGCAAAATTAGCTGGTGGTAGAATATGCATCAACAAGGAGAGCACAGCCAAGTAAAGTATATAATGTTAGGGTGTGTTGGTTTGAATAGGAATGGTCCTCATAGACTCGTGTCTGAATGCTTGGCCCAGAGGGAATGGCACTATGAGGAGGTATGCCCTCATTGGAGTAGGTTTGGCCTTGTTGGAGGAAGTGTGCCACCACTGTGGCGGTAGGCTTTGAGGTTTCATATGCTCAAGCCAAGCCCAGTATGACACACAGTCTCCTTTTGCTGCCTGTGGTCAAGATGTAGAACCTCAGCTACCTCTCCGGCACCATGCCAACCTGCATGCCTCCATGTTTCCCACCATGATGATAATAGACTGAACCTCTGTACTATAACCCAGACCCAAAAAATGTTTTCCTTTATAAGGTTGCAGTATTTCTTCTTAGCAATAGAAACCCAAACTAAGGCACAGAGATATTCCAAACTAGATGCATATTTTTGGTTATTGGAGACTGGAGGAAAATTTCAAAGCCAGCATTGAGAGAATTTGGGGGTGGTGGTGGTGGCAATAGTGTGGCTGGGTGGTGAGTAGGTTGGTGGTGAGTGGGTGGGTGAGGGGTTGTATTGGTGACAGCATCTTTAATGCTGGTTCTATCCTAAGTTGTAAGGCAGCCCCAACACCAAGACTTGACTCTGCATCCTGCAAAGGCCAACGACACAGCCCAGCAATATAGTGAGAAACAGACAGAAGAGGAGTCACATTGGGAAGAGGAACAGATAAAGAGGTCCAGTGTCCCCCCACCTCCCAACCACCCAGTTCATCTTTGAGGTCCTGACAGGTTTAGGACTGAACGGAAGGACACTGACCAACGTGTTTCCACGCATCATTGCACCGTCATTGTGTCAGCTCCAGTTTCTCTTGTAAAGAGGCCTAACAATGTGTAAGAACTGTGTGGGACCAGTGAACCCACTGCCTTGAAGATAAGAGCCCTCTCCAGCTAGAACCAGACCTGAAGCTTTTCCTTCCTTTAGCATGACGCTGCTAGGGGAATTGAGGAGACACACGTGTCTCTTTAGAATACTCTGGGTTGAGGACAGGACACCCTAAAATGTGGCATTTGGTGTGCTGAGCAATTTGCACTAAGAAACAAGATCTTGCTGATTTTCTCCCCCTGCCCTCCCAACTTACTCCAAATCCCCTTTACCTACTTTAGGCAAGATTCTTCTGGATGAATCTAATTGCCTGGGACCCCTCTCCTGGACCTTCATCATGAGGGAGACTGGATTACATCACTGTGACGGTAAATACCACACCCCCACTGTGGTTATAGGCTCTTACTTGTTCATAGGGCCCATTCATCCTCCTGTTCCCCCGGCCATCCTTTATTCTCTACCAAGGTGTCAGTTTCCTCTCTTCGCTGGAAAAGTCTGTAAGCTTCATAATTTCACTGGGTCGTTGGCCTTTCATAAGCCGATCTTGTGATTTTCCCAAGCACACTCTAAACTGCAAGCAAGCAAGCCTGTTATCTCCTTGAATTGAGCTAATATCAGTTTATTTTATAGACCTAGTCATTTGGCTTTCAGAGGATGAAAGGAATTAAAATATAATGAAAAAAAACAACACCAACAAAAATCCCTCCAGTCCTATCTTCATTCATTTTATGGATTTAAAAGTGGCAGAGTCCAGCCTGCTATGTACTCAAGGGCCCTGTTTCCTGAACGGTAGCTTTAAGAGACACCCCCCCACCTCCACACACAGTGAAGCCTTTTCTCTCAACCTCAGAACATTCCAGACACTTGGGAAGAAGGCAGAGATAAGGGGGTAGGCACTGTGGAAAGCTAAGTGATTGGATGGCAATTTTGTTGGAGGGCTGGAATTTCTATATCCTCATTTTCCTGAAGCTAAAAGTTAAAAGATGTCCCTGGAGACAGGCAGCTTTTGGAGGTGAGGGTGGGGGTGCGGGGTGGTCCTGCAGCCTTTATGTATGTGTGGAGAGCCTCAGGCTCTCCTCTGGTTATGAGAGCGCCAGAAAAGATTATGCTCTTGGTACCCGTCTCCCGTAGAGATCCTAGAGAGCTACAAGCAATTCTGTTTCCAGATCTGGACTTCCAATCTCTTTCTCGAAATCTCCTGGGAGGAACAGCCCTCCTCCACCTGTGTTCCTTATGGGATTATTCCCCTGGCGCCTTTGCAGGATCTGGTCCAGCTTGGTCTGTCCTGTTTTCTCTTCCAGAGGTCAGCACGTTAGATGTCCAATCCCACCCAAGGCTTCTTGCTGACTTCACTCCCCCAGCGCCCCAGGCTGGATATAGGACCCCTTCCCTGGAGAGATGACTCAGGCCCTCAGAGGAATAGGATGGAATTGGTAGAACTGGCTCGGGAACCTTCCAGCTGTTTTCTGAGTTTCGGTCATGATTGATGATCGGTATCAGTGACTCCTTCAGTTCATCCCAGAAACTGTGGCTTCTGGCCCAGGAACCCTCTCTCTTTCTTCTCCGCTTATTCAAATTCTTTTTTTCAGAGCTCAGCCCGAGGCTCTTCTCTTCTCCAGCCTTGCTGTCTCTTCTCCCACATCTAACTCTGCTATTACCTTTATCATTGGGTTCATGAATGTGTAGCTCCCTTCACAGGACCTGAGGTTCCGAGCCTTTGAGCCCTCTACCTCCTTCCTGCCTTGGCATCTTCTACCCTAGCCACAGAAGCAAATGGTGGGTGGCAAGAACCCAGACCCGAAATCTTGGATCATCACAATGTACTTTTGTGTTATTTATTTGATTGTTTTTAGTATTAGTGATGGAACCCGGGACCTTGCACATAGCAAATGCCGGGCAAGATTTCCACCACTGAGCCCTTATTTCTTCATTTTTAAATTAGTAACTGATGAGAATCAGAACCCCTGATTTGGCTGCCTCCTTCCCTCCCTTCCCGTCCTAGTTCTCCGGCAGGGTCACCAGGAAGCCTATCCCAGAATTCAGCGGTGACTGCAACAGTCGTCTGCAATGGTTCTGTGTAAAAGCTACTGGCTAGGAATCCATTCTCCAGCCAGGATCTCTCCCGGGCTGCACTCCTTCTTAACGCCAAGTAACCTTAGACCTTGACCTGAAACAAGAAATACAAAGTGTAAGCTGGTAACACAAGCAGGAGACCACAGGGGCCAGGACTCGAGTTCTTCGAGCCTAGATTGGAGTCTTATTTTTGAAAAATCAATCATGAGTCATTTAGCATCTCTTGTCCTCAGTTTTTCTGGTTTCATCCATGGGAAACATGACCCCACCCCCACCCCAACTCCTGCATGTTTTCCTACCACAGAAGGGAGATGGAATTCCGAGCGGAAAATTTTTGCCCATTTTGGGTTTCCATAACAAAACACCTGAAACTGAGTACTTTGTGTAGTAAAGAACTCAGTTTTCCCACTCGTGGTTTTTTTCCTTCCAAGAGGGAAGGGCCGCAGCTATTGCTACCTTACTGTCAGGAAATTCCTTTGGAAGTGAAGGACATCACAGGCTAAGAGAAAAGGGGTGAGTGGCTGGGTAACCCAGTAAAACTCATTTTTATAGCAGACATACTTTTGAGATAATGTATTAACTCACTAATCTATTAAGTCATCTATTAATGAGGTAATCTATTAGCCCATCAATGGATCAACCCATTCATGAGGCCAGAGCATTAATCACCTCTTAAAAATATGGTTCTCTTCTTAATAGCTCATAATAGGGATTAAAATTTCATGTGAGTTATTTCATATTATGGTTGAATATTTCCTAAATGCCCATGTGTTAAAGACACAATCTTAAGGGTGGCACTGCTGAAAAATTTAAGGTATCTTAGGAATCTTAGGAGGTCCTTGGGTCACTTCAAAGGAAACTTTGGGGTCCTGGACATCTTTGCTTTTTCTCCTTCTCTAAGAGATGGACAGTGCCACATGTTAACCGTTGTCTTCTGGTATCACCGCCACCGCTGCCCCTAACGCCATGAGCCAAAATAAACCTTTCTCTTTATAAAGTTCATTGCCTCTGGCATTTTCTTATGCCATAGAAATCTGCCAGCAACCTCGGTGCTGTGAAGTGGAGCTGTTCGTCACAGCGCTCCTTGTGGTGTGGAAAAATGGCCTGGAGGACCTGAGGAGAGGAAGTCTGGAATAGTAGAGGGGTGAGTGAGTCTAATTGATTGTCGTTGAGGCTTTATTGGTTGCTTTTCTGTTGTTGTGATAAAGCACCGTGACCAGGACAACATACTGAAGGAAGAGTTTATGTGACTTATAGTCCCAGACGGTTAGGAATCTATCCTGGAAAAAGCCATGGCAGCTAGCAGCAGGCATGGTGCCAAGGGCAGGAAGTTGAGCCCATGTCTTCAAATACAAGCATGAAGCAGAGAAAGCAAACTGCAAGCAGCCGGAGGCTTTAAACTCTCAAAGCCTACCCCCAGTGACTATTTCCTATGTCAAGATAATGCCTCTAAACCTCACCAAATTGTGTCACCAATGAGAGACCAAGTGTTTAAATATTGAGCCTATGGGGGCGTTCCCATTCAAACCACTGAAGAGCTCATGGGAAGGTGGACAGTAAAGTTGTGCTGATGAGAGTTTAGATGGAAATATGGCCTTTAGGAGGGACTCACATGAAGTCCATCTTTGTTACAATGTGGCCAAGAATTGGAGGGCTAATCATCCATGCCCCAAGACTTGGCTGGAGGTCAAATTGAAAGTTGATCCATTCCTTTTCACACTGAGGATCTTTCAAGGAAAAAAACAAACAAACATGAATGTTACAAACATATCACCAGCTACCTTTACCCAGGCCCACAGAGCAACAAAAACAGAAAGAGTTGAGACAGACACAGTGCAGTCACGTGTGTGGGTGCTGTTGCTAATGAAAAGAGGTAATGTGCTCTACCCTGGACTAAAAGGAGAGCATCTCAGAAATCATATATATGTGGTCTGAATGAGAATGGCCTTATAGACTAAGTGTTTGAATGATTGCTTCACCAGCTTGTGGAACTGAGGATCGGGGCTGGCTTCTTGACAGGCGAGGAAGAAACACCCACCACACAAGATTCTAGGAGATCAGGTGAAGGCACTGGTGATGTCAGAGTGAGGAGGTCCTGGAGACTCGCATCCAGGTTCCAGGACATCCCTCAAGACAGGCACGGCTGATGTTCTGCACAGAGGTCCTGTGAGGCCACTGTGTAGCAATGCGAAAGGAGAAACGAAGATGGAGGAGATGCCAGGATTATGGGACAATAATGTGTCTCTCTCATTCTATGTATGGTTGGTGCCTACGACTAGGCCCATGGCCCACTATTAGATAAATAACAAAGCCACTTGTTACTATACAGTATCAGTCACAGAAAAACTATCCCTGATCATTCCTAATCCTTTAATGGTCTTATTTGGATTATGCTGTCTTCTATCTGCCATTCGAGATGAGAAAATCAGAGGTCAGGCTGAAATTTTCAATCAAACTTAGAGAAGTTTGGCTTCTCTAAAACCTGTCTTTAAGAGGGGCTCTGCAAGGGGAGTGTTTGCTTGCTCGTCTGTTTCTTTTCAGAAATAGTCTTGTGCTTACTACTCCTTACTTGGTTGTACAATTCATTGTCTTATCCATACTTTATCATGATTATCAGTTTTCTTTTCCTGCCTTCCTTCCTCTGTTTCTTTCTTTCTGAGCTAGCTTTAATCTGGCTGTGTAGTAGAGCATAACTCTTTTCAAGACAGGGTTTCTCTGTGCACCAGCTCTGGCTTTCCTAGGACTCTCTTTACAGACCAGACTGGCCTCGACCTTGAACTCACAGAGTTCCACCCGTTTCTACCTCCTAAGTGCTGCAATCAAAGGCAAGAGCAACCACTGCCCAGAGTGTAGCTTTAAGTCTCTGATCCTCCTGTCTCTACCTCTCGACTGTTAGGATGACGGGCAAGTACCACCACAAATAATTTTTTCAACACTGGGACTGGAACCCAAGGCTTCACACTGCTAGACAAACTCTAGCAACGGCATTGTATCCGCTGCTGAGGACCAGATTTCAAATGAACAAAATTGTAAGCATCAGCAAATGCTTGAAACATACAGCCTTGAGATGTACTTTAGTTATATGTGTTTATGTCTACTTTTAAAAAAATTATTGCATTTATTTATTTTGTATTATGTGTGTGTGTTCATATGTGTAGGTGCAGGCATGTCACCTCGTGCAGGTAGAAATCGGAGAACAACTTTCTTTGGTCTGTTGTTCCTATTTTCCAGGGATCAAACTCAGGGTGTGAGGCAGAGCGGCAAGAGCCTTTGCCCACTGAGCCGTCTTATCAGCCATGTTGACACCAGTGCTTAATGCTAACTTGCTGAGTAAGCTAACTGAGCATCCTCTTGCAATTGGATGAGCTGAGTCTGCGTCCTCACTGCTTCTTTTCTATGTGGCTAAATATGGGTGTCCTCACTTAGGTCTCACTTCAACGTGCAGGGTTTATTGTTTTCATACTCATTTTCTATCAGTGAAAACAACAGCCCCAGACCCCAGTGTTAGCAAACAGCACAATTAGAATTCAAATCCAGGCAACCTTGTATTAAATCTCATGCACACAATTCAATATGTATTTGTGCATACAATCTGATTTTGTTTTGTTTTGAGATAGTGTCTCTGTTACCCAGGCTGACCTGGAACTCACTATATAGCCCACACTGCCTTCTAATTCACAAAGATCCTCCTGTCTCAGCTTCCCCCATGCAATCTAATTTTTAAAAAAGATCTTTAATATTGTATATGGATTTTATTGGTGGTATTGAATAGCTGCTCAGTTCAAACAAGGAAGGCCTCCCAAAGATATTGTTCTGGGTCTTATTATGCAAATAACAAAGTTAGTTATTTTCCTTTTTGTTTTGTCCAAAACATCTTAAGTAAGAAAGAATTTATTGCCAGGTAGTGATGGCACTCGCCTTTAATTCCAGTACTTGGGAGGCAGAAGTGG
Organism: Microtus ochrogaster; assembly: GCF_000317375.1. NCBI lineage: Eukaryota > Metazoa > Chordata > Mammalia > Rodentia > Cricetidae > Microtus > Microtus ochrogaster. The sequence goes on along the minus strand of NW_004949108.1, from coordinate 8,056,985 downwards.
GTGAATCTCTGTGAGTTCAAGTGCCTTAGTTCCAGAACAACTAGGGCTATTACACAGAGAAACCCTGTCTTGAAAAACAAAACAAAACAAACAAAAAAAGAACTCCAAAACAACAACAAAAAAAAAGTAGAAAGAAAGAAGAATTTATTTTGGTTCACATTTTAAGGGATAGGTCAATAATGGTGGAAAAGACAGGGCCTCAAGTGTTTGAGGCTAATGGTCACCCTGCATCCAGAGTCAGGAAGTAGAGTGAAGAGTGATGGTGCACAGATTACATTTATCTTCTTATTCAGTCTAGGACCCCAGCCCACGGAACAGTACCACTCATATTTAAGGTGGACCGTCCCAACACAATTAAACTCTACTTGGAAACCCCATCACAGATCCAGAGATGTATCTCAAAAATTATTCCAGAACCCATCATGTTGATAATATCAACCATCACCAACCCTTACACCTCCCAAGAGCTTCATGCTAATATAATCATTGGGGAGTAGTTTGGCTTTGTGGTGAGTATGTTTTGTTTTCTCAGCCACAAGGATTCAAATCTCAAAAGTCTCTTCAGGTCAGGGACAGAATTTAGCTCCAGAAATTTACAAGAGGAGAGGATGGGAAGCTATAACCAAAGAAAGAATCTGGGAACACTGAGAATAAAGCCAGCAGCAAGTGGAGATATCTTGACAGGTACTGAGATCCTGTCAACCACAAGCTTCAAGGAATAAGGCCTCATCTCTACAGGAAGAATTCTGTCTCAGAGTGTTGGGCTAAGTTATTTTAAATTGATTCTCACTGGTAGGTTTTGCATTTATTTTTATTTTAACTTTTATTGCTGACAAGACTTGCATGTGGCCTTTGGGAGTTCATCCTTGAGTTGATAAATTCTTTTGTCTAAACTCACTTTGCAGTTGGATTATAAAACTGTTTCATTTCTGAAGGTCTGGGTTTTTAAAGGCCATCAATCAATTGTTTGGCCCTAATTAATTTTGCCTGAAAGCATCCGACGTGTTCACAGAAGCAGCAATTAACATGGAATGGTAATGCAATCACCATCTCAAATATTTAAACAATGTGATTATATAGTATCTATCAACAGAATTCTTGTTTTAAAAAATATGCTCAGAGAAGTAGATGCAGAGGCAAAAAAAAAATATGTCTTGCTTCAGGGGTTGGAAAATGCAGCTTTGGTTTCTCTCCCCTCCCAGATCTTCAAGGTACAAGACAAGCCGTTGCCAGCCCCCTTGTGCTGACTTCCGACTGGCCCCACACACCTTGGGCACTGGAGCTTAAACATGCCTCCAGTAGTCTGCATAGATCGTATCAGACAAAAGATTCACTGTGCTTTCTCTTGCAGTCAGTCTGCGTGGGGTCCACCAGTCACCCTCCAGGCTCCAGGCAGAAGCATTCACACACTGTGCTTCTCCTTCTGCCCAGCGTTTGGGTAGCAGGGAACCAGGACTGATATACCCAGACCCTACTTTGTGCCCATGGGGACCATCCAAGTCTTCATATTTACACCTAATTTCCCATAAATGTGCACTATCTGTGCAATATTCATAGTTGTTGCTTCATAGAGATGTTTCTACAATGTGTGGCCCCGACCTAGTTTGTGTCTTGAGGGAGGGAAGAGTTTATTTGGCTTCCAAGTTACGCTTTCTCCTGAAGGGAAGCCAGGGCAAGAACTCAAAGTAGAAACCGTGGAGGAATGCTGCCTACTGGCTTGCTCTCATGGCTTGCTCAGCTTCCTTATGTAACCCTGGACCACCTGCCCAGCGGTACCACCCACAGTGGGCTGGGCCCTTCCACATCAAAAGTGAATCAATCAAGTGCCCCAAAGACATGCCCACAGGCCAGTCTGATGGAAGGCCCTCAACAGAGTTGACAAAGACTAACTAGCACATTCCCAAACTCAACTCTTGCTCCCCCTCTTCTCCCCTCCACACCACCGAGCTCACTCTGCCACTGAATTCTCCTTCATTATTCCTCAGACCAGAAACCTGGCCACCTCTCTTTTCTTCATTGTGCCTCTTTGTAATCAATGCCCATATTTTATTTCCATATAAACCTGGCAACAGAATGCCAGTGTCTATTTTTTTCCAAACACAGATGCTCTGTACTTAACCAGGGAGCTGGGTTCCAGCACACCTGGCACAGACTGAAAATATCTTAGGTGGGAAAGGCACATAAAGCAGCCCAGATGCCTAATGCTGCAGCCTAGCTCCACATGACAGTGCAGGGAGGGCAGCAGGCACTTCGCATGGCCCAGCTCATTGTCTCCATGGGTGTGTGTGTGTGTGTGTGTCTCTGTCTGTCTGTCTGTCTGTCTGTCTGTCTGTCTGTCTATCAGGGATCGGGGATTTCATATCCCGTCCATCACTAGCCTGGGAAAGCCCTCACATTCAGACTTCAAAGCATGAGTTCTATGGATGCCTATTATTTTCATAAACATAATTGAGTTCAAAATTTACAAGTCTAAACAAAAGTTGAGGGCAGCTTACGTTGAAGTCCATCCACTAAAAACTGATAGGGAACCTTTGCCCCAAATGTCCCATGTTCCCTTCAGCCAGTTTCACCTCCATCCTTTGGCTTTTTCCAACATCCAACCACCACAGTTCTCCATAGCAGCACTCCCTGGGATAAGGTTTTACTTGGTGAGGGATCTAAGCAACATCTTTTCTTCTGAGTTGGCCAACACATGCAAGACAAAGAGAGATTGAGTGAAGTGACATTCACTTGCAAAGTGACAGCGCCTAGCAAGTCCAGGGCCCACAAACTAAAACTTAAGTGACTTTCAAAATTAGGAGGAAAAAAATGAAATAAGGATAGGATAGACAATAGTGATGGACATTTGAACTGTTTTATTTATTCAATTTTTTAATATTTTATTTTTGAGATTGAATACAAGGCACTGCTCATGCTAGACAAGTGCTCTACTGGTGAATGAGATCCCTAGTTCTTGGTTTGTTTTTAGATAGAATTTGTGAAGTAGCTAAGGCTAGTATCCCAGGCTGTCTTTGAACTCTTGATCTTCCTGCCTCTGCCTCTCAAATGCCACTTAGGATCACAAGTAAGCGCTACTGTGTCTAATGAGTATATGATCTTCTCCTTCTTCTTCTTCTTCTCCTTCTTCTTCTTCTTCTTCTTCTTCTTCTTCTTCTTCTTCTTCTTCTTCTTCTTCTTCTTCTCCTTCTCCTTCT
>NW_004949108.1:8050055-8053691 GCF_000317375.1 Microtus ochrogaster | reverse complement strand
CCTCCTCCTCCTTCTTCTCCTCTTCCTCCTCCTCCTTCCCTCCTCCTCCTCCTTCTTGAGACAAATTTTCTCTGTAGCTTTGGAGCCTGTCCTAGAACTAGCTCTTGTAGACCAGGCTGGCCTTGAACTCACGGAGATTCACCTGCCTCTTTCTCCTAGGTGCTGGGATTAAATGTGTGTGTATATGATCTTCTTAATTAATAAGGGAGCCCACAAGGGCAAAAGAGCCCAGAGCCTGGCCAAGCACACTCACTGAAGGCCCAGATCTTGCTTAACACAGCTTATTCTTTTTTCTAGGTCCCTATGCTCTTCTGTCTCTAAGCTATGCACCTTGTGACATCTCTCAAGGTGTGTATGTAGAGAAGCCACACTTCTTCCTACGTGAGTACTGCAGAATCCAGAGTGGGTAAAGACGCAGAACTCACTCCATTCAGTATTGTTCAAATGTTCTCAACGATAATCCTGAAGGCTAAAGAATGGGTCCATCGGAGTCCAGCACAGCAGCAGATTCTCAACAGAAGTGACTCTATTGAGTTCCAGGGCAGCCACGAGTCTGCCTTAATTGGGTAAAGCACCGAGGAGGAGAGAGAACAAGTACTCAGCACGAAATGCAGCCTCTATACCAACCTCTTGTGCTGACCAAGGCTCAGGAAACATATTAGGAGAGGGGGCAGAAAGAACATAAGCACTAGAGGGTGAGGGGCATGACATGGCCACTGCACACAGAAACTCACAGCAGCTATGACTATCTGCTCAAAACCTGAACAAGATCAGACTGGTCAAAATTTCGGCACGGACTGGGGTTTGGTTCCTGAGACCCCATCCTTAGCTGAGGAGCTGGCGGCTACTGGAGAGGGAGAGTCAATTTTTGTTTTTTAGGGGTGAGGTCATTGGTTGGTTGTCCATATTCCCAGTGGATGGCCCCACACCAATGCATGTGTGAGCAGTATTATGGGAATTTGGAGGGAGGAGGGAGAGGGGGAGGGGAGAAGAAGGAAAATAAACATGAAGTTGGAAAGGGGCCAACTTTGGGGGGAGATCCTGAGAAATTTGGAGATGGGGAGTGGGCATGGATCTGGTCAAAATGCAAAATCCTCAAAGGATAAACCAAAAATATTCTAAGAGTAAAAGATTAAAATCTCATTCCATTTACAGTTCTGAAGGCTAGTACCTTTAAGATTGAGGTCAGCAGATGGTAAAGTCCATCTTGTTAGAGCAAGTGTCCACGGAGCTCCGGGGTTGTGCAGGGTGTCATGTGGTGAGAGGGACCAAGCATCCTATCTTAGGTGTCCCTTACTAATCTTATCTTAGAAAGCCACAAACTAGCCTCGTGACCTCATTTTACCCCAAATGCTTGCCTTACTTGCATGTACTATATTTGTACGTTTTCCACCAATTCCTTCTATTCATTCATTGGTAATTTCTTTCTTCTGTGGATGTGTTTTTGAGTGCGCATGTGCTCCCATGTGGGGGTGGAAGTCAGAGGACAATCTACAGGACTCTGTTCTCTCCCTTCACCATACGGACTCTGGTCACTGAGCTTACGTCAGGCTTGGCAGCAAGTTCCTTTACCCGCAGAGACATCTCATTCATTTTCCACCCTCTTAATCCTCACAATGGCAATTAAATTTCAGCACAGGTTTTTTGTGGGCTCATTCAAACCACAGCGTATGTGACAATCCTTAGGTATTCTGCCATGGCTTAAGTTTAATTGTATACATGTGACATGTTTTGTGCAGTAGACTAGCTTCTCTGAGGTCTGCGATCAAGTGAACTTTGGGTATTTTTTGTTTGTTTGCTTGTTCGTTTCTTTCTTATTGTTTGAAACAAGTTTGACTGTGTGGCCCTAGCTACCCTGCAACTTGCTCTACAGATCAAGCTCGCCTCCAACTCATAGAGATCCTCCTGCTTCTGCCTCCCCAGTGCTGGGATTTAAAGGCGTGCACCACCACTGCCCAGGTTTTGTTTGTTTGCTTGTTTGTTTGTTTTGTTTTGTTTGTTTGAGACAATCTCGTGTAGTTCAGGCTGGTCTTGACCTCTGGATCCTCCTGGCTCAGCCACGTGAGTGCTAGGATTATAGGTATGATTCTGGATCCTATGACCCATCATGCTGGGTTCAAGTTTGATCTTTGTCTCCGTAAGAGCAAAGAACACAGTCTTCCCTTCTCCCACAGAAGCCTAATCTAAGAGAAACATCGTGACTCAGCTCAATCTTTTTGGAATCTTATATTGTCGTGAGGTCCTGAACTATGTTGCTTAATACCTCTCTAGCCAAATCCAGCTTGCCTTTTAGTCATCTTTGCCCAGAACAAACTTGATCAGAGCAGGACAGTACTGCAGCATCTAGGACAAGAGCTTCTTTCACTGACACTCTAGAGTTTTTTTCAAGTAGGTTTGTCATCCCTACTAGTTCCTTTTTTGCTGTTGTAGGAGAATGCCCTGACCAAAGCAACGTAAGAAAGGAAGGTTTATTCTGGCTTACTGGTCCAGTTGAGACAGCAGCAATGATGCAGGGGTTGGGGGAGAGAGCTGGCAACAGACAGGGCAAGCACGATGGCAGAGACAGAAAGCGGGCTGAGCACAGTTTCATCCACATCTAGGAAGCAGACACCGGGAACAGGAAGTAGGATAAAGCTATAAACCTTCAAAGCTCAGCTCCAGTGACGTACTTCCTCTAGCAAGACTCTGTCTCCTGAAGGTTCTGAACCTTTCCTAAGTAGCACCGCCAGCTGGGAAGGTCAAATACGTCAGCCCATCACCAATACTCTTCATCCAAACCACCGCAGCATCCCGTGGGTGTTCACGTGACTCCATGAAGGGAGCACAAGTGGAAATCGGAAGCAGCATGCAGGAAGTGCAGCAGGGTCCCTTCCCTCCAACTGCCCTGCCAGCAGAAACCTCTGCTGATGCTGAAAGGCCTGTGCACATTCCAGCTCCTCTGTGACACTGCCTGCATCTTTGCTTGCCTCTTCTTGTCTCTGTTGTGGCTTGAGCCCACGGTGCTCAAATACTCTCCTTTACTGCTTGCTTCTCTCTGCTACAGCAGAGCAGGGCACTTAGCTCTGAAAGCATTGATTTGAAGGAGACAGAAAGAGCAGTGAGTGGCAGGAACGGACCTGGACCCATGCCACACGAGTGAGCCATATGCTTCCTTGGGCCTAGAGATTCTTGGCTTCTACCTGGGTCTCAGTGTCATTAATCGTATCCATTTTCACTCTCAAAAGTGTTGTGGTTGGGTCCATGAACTAGGTACAGTGACTATATTTGTGTACCACACAACGAAATGGAAGGTGATGGGTCCACAGGATTCTTAGGGAACCTACCATGTGTTCATACATGTAAAGGGAAGATATTCAGGGTACAGCGACCTTCCTTGGAAACAGCTGTGGCAAATGTTGTTAGTAAAGATGAGCTCATGCAGGAGTGGGAAGGGCTCCTAAACCCACTCAAGTTGACTGGTAGCCTTATGAGAAGACAGCAATCAAGAGTAGAGACAACACTATGTGGGGACAGAGACACAGGGGCAACACCATGCGAAGGCACAGAACAATGCTATGTGAGGATAGATTCACAGAACAATGCTGTGTGGACCAGAGACACGGGGACGATGCTATATGAAGATAGAGACATGGGGAC
>NW_004949108.1:8039860-8049022 GCF_000317375.1 Microtus ochrogaster | reverse complement strand
TGCTATATGAAGATAGAGACACGGAGACGATGCTATATAAAGACAGAGACATGGGGACAATGCTATATGAACATAGAGACACGGGGATGGTGCTATATGAAGATAGAGACATGGGGACGGTGCCATGTGAGGACAGAAGAGACCAAGGCTGAGACTGGCACTTTGCAATTCCAAGTCAAAAATCTCAGTGACTCCAGAAACCAGCCAGAGCATAACAAGAGGTAAGGGTGGATTCTGCCATGGGTTCTGAATGGAGCCAATTCCTTCGTTTGACTGGCACTTTGCAATTCCAAGTCAAAAATCTCAATGACTGCAGAAACCAGTCAGAGTGTAATAAGAAGTAAGGGTGGGTTCTGCCTCGGGTTCCGAGTGCAGCCAAAATCTTAGTTTCACTGTGGATACAGTCTGTCTACTACAGCCATCCTGTCTGTCATGGGTGTTAAGACTAATCCCCAGAAACTAATCCAGAAGGGATTCTGCCTTGCTTGGGAGCGCAAGTGGGATGGTGATGGGGATGACTCTCAGAGTGGACTCCACCTTGGAGTCAGGTTGCCTCTGATAGAAGCATATGGCAGAGTCCCATGGTCCACTGTCTGTCCCCATGTCTGGACAGGTGGCTTGCAGCCAAGCAACCTCCACCAGGGCAGCAGACATTGCACGTGGGCATGTCCATTTCGGCTTGAGAAAGCTCCAGCACCCTTCAACTCCTCCCTCTGTTCAGCTGCCCACAGTCTCTTGGATGTCAGTGCTTTGCAGAGACAAGGAAGGCCCCTTGTCTCACTGACAACCCCAGATTCTAGTCCCAGAGAGCATGGGGGATACGGGGACTCTCCCTGCTGGTGAGCTCTTCCTGGTATTTCACAGAATTCCTCTGGGTCTACTCACCGTTCTTGAAATCCTCCTCCCACATGCGAGGATCCCCTGTGCCAGGAATTCCTCACCCACCTCCCCATCTCAGCCTGCCAACGCCCAGCTTCATCTCAGATCCTCCAGCTACTCTCTGCCAAGGGGAGTGCTCACTCCCCCATCACTCCTCTGCCCCACAATTAGCATCCTCTCTCTTCCTTGACAGCTCCCCCACTACACACTAACTGCATCTCTCTGCTGCTTGCTCTATGATTCAGATAACTGCTCCCTCTCCAAAGCCCATCTTTGAAGTTTCACTCCCTGAGAAGGCAGCTTGGAGTTTACAGAAACATTGAGGTGGGTCCTTCTGTGAGGCTTTGGATTATGGGAGGTCCAACCTCAGGGGGGTTCTGGTCTTTACTCCTTTCTCTCCTCCTTCCCAGTCATGAGGAGACTGTGAGGTATCCCAGGCACAGCCAATCAGACTCTTCCTTTTGTAAGCTGATTCCTTGTGGATATTTATTACAGTGAGAGAAAGACAACGCTAGGGTCCTTGTCACATGCCACTTCGCATGGCTGTTGATGACATGTTGTTCCCCCTCCACTGGTGACGCTGTGACTCACCCACATACTTATAAATATTTATTAAGAACCTGGAGAGATCTAAGCATGCCCAAGATATAGAGAGCTTGTGGTGTGGTGGGGAACATGGATACTTAAAATCACAAATAGTCTCATCAAGCGACATCCTGCTCCTTTGGAGGCCACAGGTTGAGGAGGTTTTGAGAGAGTGTCAGGATAACTCAGTGTAAGTACCACAGGCTTCTTCCCCGGCTTCATCTCCTAGCCCTGTCTCCTCTCTCTGTCCCAATAATTCTGAACTTCCAGCCAATCCTAGCATGCTCCTGTCTCATGCTCATCATAGTTTATGCACCTGTTTCTCTAGACCTTTGAAGTTCTGTGCTTCTCACCTTCTACCTTGGTGGGACTGATTCCTTTGTTCAGACCAAAAGCATGGTCCCATACTGCTCCAGGTCTTTGCCTGCACGGCTCTGACTTGGAGTTATCACTGTAACCGAAATCACACCATGCCCTGTGTTTCTGTGTCTGTTTTGTTCAGAACATGGTCTCATAGGGTCTCAGTAAAGCCCAAACAAAGGAAAGATTGGACAAATGATGTGCCAGGAGTCAAGCTGAGGCAAAAAAGACGCAGAAAGCAGAAGAGATGCTCTGTGAGAGGACAAGAAGGCAGACAATGAGAAAGTAACAGAATAGAAAGAAGGAAGGAAAGGATTCCATGGGATCCTGCCAAGATTTAGTTCCAGTGATGGAGAAGCCACTGGAAGGGAACTAAGAGTGTGTGCTCCGGCGACACTCTTCTTCAGAGCTTTTTCAAGATGATGGTGAAGAAAAGAACCAGAGGGGAACAAGAGGCCAGGTGATCAATTCAGAAGCTATGAGTACAGAACCACCAGAGTTAAAACGGGGACTTGGAACAGGCATGGGGTCAAGGAGGCAAGGAAAAGTAGACTGAGCACAGAAAGGCTGAGAAAGCAAAATGGCCTGAGCTTGATGACTTGAAAACTCCCATGGAGTAGCCCACAGCGGGGACATCATCCTTGACTGAAGCCAGGGGAGGGTAGGCAACCGTCTATCCAGCTCAGTGGATACACAGTTCAGCTTTTTACCGTTTGCATTATCTTATTTTGTGTGTATGAGTATTTTTGTCTGCATGCATGCCTGTGTGCCACACATGTGTCTGGTTTTTGCAGAAGTCACAAGAAGGCATCCTGTAACTGGAGTTACAGGTGCTTATGAGCCATCACCATGCAGGTGCTGTAAACGGAACCTGGGTCCTCTGCAAGAGCAGCAAGTGCTCTTAGCATCTGAGCCATTCCTCTAGCTTGCCCTGTGCTTCATTTACCTGACCCCTTCTGGTGATGATGTTCTTGCCTGCATCTATTCTTTGACAGCAAAGGAGAAAGGAAGCAAATGAACTTCTGTTTTGAGCGTGTCATTCAATCAGTTGACTTGAGTTATCTTTAGAATTCGACAGGTAAAAATAAGCGTCTGGGAATAACCGCAGGTCTGTGAATAATTTTCACATATTCGAGACGGGAAAGCAGATGTCAAACTTATTTCAAACAGTATGGGCCGGCTTCTTTATAATTATTCCTCTAGTCCTAGAACGGTCTTTCAGACACAAGAGTGATAGGTCTCACTGTTGCAGGATATTCGCTCACACGGTGACACCCCAGGACTGTGTTAATAAAGTTAATCTTGAATCAGGAGGCAGAGCGAGTGACTTGCTGACCCAAATTAGCCATCATCTCATTTTCCAGGTGAGAGGTCTGGGCCTAGGAACAGCAAAGTGAACCCAGGCTTCTCCAGGGAGAGTTCCAGGATGCCAGCACAGTTCTTCTCAAAACGTACTTCCCCCATACCATGGTGTGATACAGTACCTGTCCAAGATTTGCCCTACTTCACCCTGCTTCATGGGGATTCTCTTCACCCCACACCATGGGCATCTGTGGGGCAAAGAGAACAGTGGATTTGAAAGCAGGTGTGGTGGTGGTGCTGGGGATAGCCGGGGGTCAGGCAAGTAGCTTTACCGCAACTCGGTTCACTTCAGCCAGAATGGGCTGAGTGACCTCAATCTGAGCAACATCACTGAGTGGAAAATGGTGAAACTTCCCTGGAAAAGCTTTGTAGACTGAGGTCACATGCTTTGATCCTGACCTTGACTTTACTCAAGGTAAAGACAGCATAGCAATCTATACCAATACTTCACAATGTGGTTCGTGTTGTTTTGAGAAAGTGTCTCCTATAGTAGCCCTGGTTGGATGACCTTGAGCATCTGATCCTCCTGCCTCCACTTCCCAAGTGCTGGGATTATAGCCATGGGCCACCAATTCTGTTTTTATGGGGTTCTAAGATTGAACCGAGGACTTTATGCATTCTGGGCAAGGACTCTTCCAACTGAGCTACATTCCCAGCCCCCAATATGTGATTTGGAATTCTGTACTTGAATGGGGGCTGTAAACACTCCCATTCTATCTTAGCCTACTCTAGCTTACCCTAGCCTAGCCTAGCCCAGCCTACTCTACCCTCCCTATCTTACCTTATCCTAGCCTAGCCTACCCTATGCTTCCCTACCCCAAGCTATCCTACCTTAGCCTACCCTACCCTATTCTACCTTACCCTAGTCTAGCCTACACTATGCTCCCCTACCCTATCCTACCCTATCCTAGCCTATTCTACCCTAGCCTATCCCTAGTCCTCTCCTCTCCTCTCTTCTCCTCTCCTACCCTACCCTACCGTACCTTAGCCTTCTCTATCCCTAGTACTATCCTGACCCTAACAAAACCTTGTAGAAAGCTCCTCTGTTTGTACACTAACTGCTGTACATGGACAGAGATCAGAAAGTCCAAGAACCAAAAGTAGCGCTTTCTTTTCTGCCTGGAGAAATTCCACCCTGCTCTGGACTGCCGAGAGCAGCTCTCCCAAATTCTCCGAGTGTGCAGGTATGAGGAGGTGACCCTAAAGCTGTAGCAGCCCTGCCTTGCAGCCACTCTTGCTTCTTATCCTAAATGGCTTCCTCGTTGCTTGGACATGTATTCACCAAGCTCCTTTGCTTCCTTAGACCCTATGATAGATGGAAAGTCCTTGAACCTTAAGGCCGATCTCAGTTTTCCTGGAGATTCCATCAAGTTACTTAATCAAGGAGCCTCCCTTCCCTGTTCTAGAATATTAGAATAATTCTGCCATCCTTCCACTTTCTACATGTAGTCTCTCTAAGTCTGCAAAATGGCTATTAATAACGACAGCCATCCTACTGGCTGCAGAGTAGGGGCTGGGTAAGCAAGAACACTTACCCAGAGTGGTCCCTTTGAACTCCCACTTACATTCTAGCCCGGCAATGGGGAGGTGGGGAACTCAGGGAAATGTAGCGTTATCTAGTGTCGAGCAACGTGGCCTCTGAAAACGTCTGTAAGTCTCATTTCTTTCTTCTCCTGCATCTGTCAGAGTCTAGGATTACACAGGAATCATGGCCAGGTTTGGGAGAGAAGGGTCTGCAGGGGGGGGGGGGGGGGAGACTTTCTCAGATGAAAGAGATAACGCACCAGGTCAGTGGTCCCCTCCAGTCACTGTGTCATCTGGCGGAGCAACCAAAGGGAGGTGGAATTTCCCCTGTCCCTGACAGTAACAGTTTTTCAAAGTAAAATATGTTGAAGCTGAGAGGTTTTTCTTGGCGGAGCATTGTACCATTAACTCAAGATTAAATGCATCCTGTCCAAATTCTTTGGCTACTTGTAATGGGCCTCTCTGGCTTGAGGCATCCAGATGTTGACTCCACACCACATGCCCAGGGAAGAGAAGCTAATTGTTCTCTTCTGCCGGTGTGGAAGTGGGGGCTGTGATGGCCGTCCCTTATACCCTCTCTACATTTTCCAGAAGACCAGAAAGATCTGGTTGCTCCAGGTTTCAGCACTGTGGCCAGCTGACAAGACAACACTAAGCTGATTGATGCCCATAGCTGGACTCCTCCCCGGATGCTGCTCTTATCTGGAGGCAGGTGCAATCCTCCAAGTTATACATACCCCAGCCAAGACAGCCTCCATGATTGGCAGATATGAGGCTACAAAAGCCCCACCTCCATGCTCCTGTTTGGGATAACTCAGAAGGGTTATCCCACTCTGGGTTCCTCTCTGTCATAGCTAATCATGATTGTGGATTTGATATGATTTAGAATCCCCGTAGAAGCAAATTGAGAATCCCCGCGCATATGAGGTAATTTTTAGAGTGGGTAAGTGCGGTGGGAGGACCCATCCTGAGTGTGTACACTGTTCTATGGGCTAGAATGAATGAGAAGGAGGAAGTGAGCCGATCACCGACATTTATCCATCTCTGCTTCCTGATTGTGGATTCAATGTGACCCTCTGCCTCATGTTCTAGCCACCATGAAATCTCTGGCTTCAAACCCTTCTATCCTTGAGTTGCTCTCTCTCTGTCTCTCTCTCTCTCTCTCTCTCTCTGTCTCTCTCTCTCTCTCTCTCTCTCTCCACACACACACACACACACACACACACACACACACACACACACACACACCTAGTGTTTTTGCCTCAGCAAAGAGAAAAGTAACAATTATACCCCCATGAGATTAGCAGAGCCCACCTTCAAAAGGGGCAGAGTTCATCTTCCGAGGTCAAGTTCTCTCTCATTCCCTTACCACAGAGGTTGATGGGGAGGGGGCATCCCCCAGTAAACTGACTATGCATATAGAGACCTTGGCACCTGGTATGGTTTGAAGACTCTGAGGAAGACCTAATTTAAAGAGGCAGATCTCACCAGGCAACTGACTGCAAACATCCACTGATTGCTCCAGGAGGCGATAGACTTGGCTAAAACTCCCACAGTGGATGCGGCCAAAGTATACGGACAGGCACAGACGTGGCGTACAATAAATCGGGTTGATATGAGGGGAAGGCAATTGGGTCAGAATTAGGATGAGAATTGTTGACTCGGAGAAGACAAGGAAGGAAGGTTGAGGGAGGTGGATCCTTACAGTCAAGTGTTACTCTCTGCTGTAGCCTATAAATAGACTACTATTTCTTGGGGTCTGAAAGCAGAAAAAGCAACGTGTAAGGCTCAAGGTTAAGGTGTGTGTGTGTGCCTCATCATCAAGGCTTGGCCTGGGTATGGGTAGCGTCTTTTCTTCTGCACCTCCCACTGCCTGCGTACACTACTCGCTGTTTACCAAATGTTGTGCTCCAGCATCTTTCCAACGCAACAAGGTATTACTGCCCAGGTATTGCCTTCATCGTCTGACTTTGCAGCCCTAAAAATTCATGATATTTTGCTCACTTATTTATTTAATTTCCAGGCATCCTTTATCATAAGAGTTCTGTGAAGCCCAGGTCAGAGTTTAATATTTTACCTGGATGCAGTAGAAATAGTTTTGGAACGGAAGGAAAGAAATAACAGAGGGTGGAGGGATGGAAAGAAAACATGAAGCAAAGAAGCTGGAGGATCTTGGGTTCAAATATTTTACTGGGAACTGAACCCAGGTCCTATGAATGAGCAGTCATGGTTATTAGCTGCTGAACTATTTCTCCACGTTGTTCCCCCCACCCTCACCCCCACTTATTACTTCCACCCTAGAGAATGGGTATCAGGTATCTAAAAGACTTAGTTATCAAACAGCAATGTGTGGGTTCTGTTTGGTTTGGTTCTGAGATTGAAGTCGTACTCTGTTGACCCAGGCCTGTCTTGAATTAGGCTCAAGTGATCCTCCTTCCTCAGTCTATCGTATAACTGGGACTGGGAACTGGATCACTGTTCCTAACTTAGGAGACTTTTACAGAGAACCAAATCAAGATGATCTTATCAGTGGTGGATCTCCTGGATGGTGTGTGATTGTGCATATATTTGAGTGTGTGTGTGTGTGTGTGTGTGTGTGTGTGTAGGGGGAGTGACAGTATTGTCATTGTAGTCATATATGTGGGAATATGTATTAGAGGCTGGCTCTCACTGTAGTCAGCATGCCCTAGATTCTCAGGAAGCCAAGCTTCTGGCCTGGAATGATGCCATAGTGATTTCCCAGGGGAGGCTGCTTCTAGGCTCTGGGGACCAGGAACTTAGCCAGCTGCTCTTGGCTCCGGCATTTCCCATCGTCATTTGTCTTGTCCTCCACCTGACTCAGAATAGTAAATGGGAAGGGTTTTTGTCTTTGCATTTATTGATCTACGTATCTGATTTTTTTTTCTTTAGGAAATGAAAGTGATAGTTTTGGGAAACTCTAGATGAAGTGGGAGGTAATGCGGAGTCCAGAGCATCGGATCATGGTTACCAGTGTTCACTCAGTGTTTTGGTTTGGTTTTTCCTACACATTCTTGAATCTAATTGTGTCTTGCCCAAGGCAAGGAGCACAGCAATGGTCGAGTACTCCTCACCCTGTTCCTACAGGCACCCACAGTGTTATCTCTTGCAGCTACGTCTCGGATGTCCACATCCATCTGCCCCACAGAATACCCACGTTGCTATTTCTTCTTATGCTACTTTTAGGGTTTTTTTTTCTTCCAACTCCTTGGAAGTCAGAATTTTAGCTCTAACATAGTCTGCGATCAGCTGCTAAGCTATGGTCCAATTCCCATTTTTGTCTCTTTTTTTCCAGTGAACCCAAGGTTGTCTAAATAAATGATCTCTACTCCCTTTTCAGGCCTCGGTGAATATAATTAGAATGCAGCCACGTTTCCTACTATGATCACATCTCTCATACACCTTTCTTTGCTTTCCTAGGATTCAAAAAAGGTCCATTCTGTCTCCTCGGCTTTTTGTGGCCCTCTCACATCTCCAGCTAGACCGCTGGTTCATAACCTGTGGATGGCGACCCCTTGGGTCTTTTCACAGCGGTCACATATCAGATATCCTGCATTTCAGATGATTCTGCATACATGATGATTCATAAGAGTAGCAAAATTAGAGCTATAAAATAGCAACAAAATAATTATATGGTTGGGGGTCACCACCACACGAGGAACTGTTTTAAAGGGTCACAGCATTAGGAAGGTTGAGAACCACTGACTGAGGTGGTATTTCCATCATGTGTTAACTAGTGCATTCAAATGCAAGCAGCTAAGTCTTCCTCTTGGTCCTTGGAGACCCCTCCCTGGAGCACTCTATCTTCCTGCAGAGTCTGGGTTGACAGCTCTTCACACTCAGCGTGTTCTGATTCTTCTGTCTTTACTAGTGCAGTGACTCTTCTAATTGTCCATCTCTTGTGTTGGATTCCCAGAGTCCTGGAGATTGTATTTTCCAAGGCTTTCTGTCCTCTCTCTTTTATAATGTGTGTATATGCACGAGCATGCACTGAGGGTGCAGGTGTGCTTGTATGAATGAGTGTGTGTGTGTGTGTGTGTGTGTGCAAAAGCCAGAGGTTAACCTTCCATGCCGTACCTCAGAAACCGTCCACACTGCTTTTCTAAGACAGGGTTTCTCTGTTATCTGTTGTTTTCCACTTTCCCCTTTTCTCCTGTATTCTTCTGAGTTCACTGAGATTTCTTTGTCCGTGACTCTATCCTAACTCCCTTGCTAACCTGATAACTAAAACTCTTTGTTGTGTTACTTTAAAGCTTGCTTTACGTTCCACAGTGTGTGCAGACACTTTTGTTTGTGGTGCTGAGATACAGTTTCACTATGTGTATTGTAGCTCAGGAGTCAGTGAACTCACCACTGCTGAGATTATAGGCTCCACCAGACCCAGCTCATAGTGTGTGTGTGTGTGTGTGTGTGTGTGTGTGTGTGTGTGTGTGT
>NW_004949108.1:8035970-8039760 GCF_000317375.1 Microtus ochrogaster | reverse complement strand
TGTGTGTGTGTGTGTGTGTGTGTCTGTGTGTTTTGAGACAGGGTTTCTCTGTGTAATCCTGGCTGTCCTGGAACTCTCTCTGTAGACCAGGCTGTCCTTGAACCCAAAGATACCATCCACTTGCCTCTACTTCCCAAATGCTGGGATTAGACATGTCCGCCCCCACTGCCCAGTCACAGAATATATTTTTAATTTACACAGCTACTTTAAAGTAATGTTAAGCCAGGTGGTGGTGGTGGCACATGCCTTTAGTCCTAGCACTTGGGAGGCAGAGGCAGGTGGATCTCTATAAATTTGCGGTCAGCCTGGTCTACAGAACTAGTTCCAGAACAGCTAGGGCTACACAAAGAAACCCTGTCTTGAAAAGCCAAAAAATAAAATAAAAATAAATATAAAATGATGGTATTGTAGGAGCCAGCCATGATAAACTAAATATGAACAGATCACCTAAAGGAAGTTCTTTACTTCCAACCATTATCACCTGCCAGAGTAGGACTCAGCCATCGGATTAGTTTAATAGAGGCCTGAGTCTCAGTAGTTTACCCTGAAGCAATACCTGGTTGCAGGAAGGACCATAAACTAAGATTACATGAGCACCACCCAGGAACAGACCATCCAAAGGAAATGCCTAATGTTCCAGCCGCTGTAGATAGGATCATCTGCCAGTACACACTCACCAGGACACTCCTAGACAAATGTCAGCCAATCAGGGGTCCTCAACCTCAGAAACCCCTCACCTCCCCCTTTACTACTTTAAAAAAAAACTGATTCTAACTGAGCTCGGGGCTCTCTGTTTATTTCAATACATTTGTACATGCAGAGAGACTGAGTTTGCAAACTTGCATAAAATAAAGGCTCTTTGCTTTTACATACGGGACTCAGTCTCCTTGTTTGCTTTTGGGGGACTTTGCAGATTTGGGCATAACAATATACTGCTCCATCAGTATATCGAGCCTTACAGTTATATAGTTCCATATATATTTTATGCAGACCTTTGTGTTAGTCTTACCATTTTACTAATAAATCACCAATTTACTAATATTTTAGCTTTGGTTTATTTTATTTTTTTAGGAGATTTTAATAACAATAATTAAAATAGTTTGTTAGAGCTACTCATGATAGCACAGGCCTGTAGTCCCAGCACTTGGGAGGCTGAGGCAGGAGGCTTGCCGAAAGAGTGAAGCAGCCTGGTCTTCATAGAGAATGCCGGCACCAAGGACACGTGGTAAACAAACCGCATCCTAGTCATCCCCACAGCAGGCCTTCCCAGTGTCTCTCATCCCTGTTTGGATTCACATTCCCATCTCCCTCGCTTGTCCTCTTGAAGCCCCTCCTTCAGCATCTCTGGCAGCGCAGGCATGCTGCTCAGTTCGTTCATGCTTTCCTTGACAATGCATTGCGTCCTTGATTGTTTTGAAAAATTAGATTGTTATTATTATTATTGCGAGTGTCTGCCTGCCTACCTGCCTTCTCTGCATCTACGATCCGCTGTCTGCATGTCTGTGCTCTGTGTGACAGAGTCTTATGTGCACACCAGCTCTGTGGAGTCAGGTCTCTCCTTCCATCTTCTTGTGGGTTCTGAAGAAGAAATGCAAATGACAGGCCTTGTGTAGTACACCCAAGCCGAGCCATTTTATGGGCCCGCATCTTTGATTTTTGAATGATAATTCACTGCATGAAGAATTCTGCACCAGCCATTTTTTTTTCATTCTCTTCTTGCTTAAGAATGTTGCTTTGTGTTTTGAGCTTGCATTACTTAGTTGAGAAATCTTTGCTTCTCCTTATCTCTTTTTCCTTGTATAGAGATGTATTTCCCCTGCATCCCCTCTTAAATTTTTTCTTCTTATCATTAGCTTTAAGGCATCTGGTGATCCCATGGTTTGATAATTATTTTCTCCATGTTCATTTCAGTTTCTTGTATTTGTGAGTTTATACATTCCCTCAAATCTGGGTGGAGTATTTTTCTGTCTCCAAATTTTTCCTTTCCTTTGGAAGACATTAGCATCTGGGCTACTCACTTCAACACCTGCCTTTTGTCTTTCTTTAACAGTGAGTCATTAAACCCAGTTCCCATTCAGTGTGGAAGACTCACCCAGTGGCTTACACAGTAGGGAATCCTTGGCTATTTGGAATCCACTCTTCAACAATCCTTACTTTTGTTTCAATGCTTAGATCTTTGTTTTGTTGGGAACCGAGCTGGTTCCAAACTCCTGAGCTCAAGTAATCCTGCCCTGGCTTGACTTCTCAAGAAGTAGTAGTAGCTCACACCTGTAATCCCAGATGCTGGAAGCTAAGTCAGGAGGATTGCCGCGCATTTGACAGAGGCTGGGTTAATGAGTGAGACTCTG
The DNA here is from genome assembly GCF_000317375.1 of Microtus ochrogaster. Lineage (NCBI taxonomy): Eukaryota > Metazoa > Chordata > Mammalia > Rodentia > Cricetidae > Microtus > Microtus ochrogaster. The sequence goes on along the minus strand of NW_004949108.1, from coordinate 8,037,412 downwards.
TCAGAGAGAGAGAGGAAAGAGGAGAAAGGAGAGAATTGTAACTAGTATGGCATCACATTCAGCTCGTGTTCCTTTTTGACAATTCTTTCACTTTTCATTCTGCAGTCTTTCTGTGGCAGTGCCTCCAAGTTCATTGCTATATTCTGGCCTTCGTCATACAAGGATACAAGAAAGGAAGACCCTTAAACATGCAGTCTCTCTATTCTGGATGGCCCTCCCAAACCATGAGGCTCATAAGTTTCCATTACTTACAATCCATGCAGACTGTGGTATTCTAATGGGAAATGAATGAAGATATTCATAGATCTTTTTGTCTACAACACACAATGTGCCATTAATCCTATCCAAGGTAGTTTTCATATTTGATATGAAAACTCGGCCCTCCAGTTACACTAAAGAGGTCTTTAGTTACCTCTTCTATCTCTATGCGTTGACTTTCCATGTCCAATCTTACCTCTAATTTTTGCTACTTGGAAATTTAAAATGCAGTTTTCACCACTGTCTGTGCCTTCATCTAGAGCTGTCTCTGTGCCGTTTCTGAGTCGGTCCCCTCCACTAATTTTCTTTTCCCTGGTATAATGTCCAGCCTCTGACTTCTTTCCATGGTGGTATTTTTTTTTTTAATTAGATGCCAGGCATTGTATGTTTACTCTACATTGTCTAGATATCCTTGCATTCTTGGGAAAACAAGCGAAGGTAAATTACATGGGAGACTTGTGATCTTTTTGATTCTTGCTTTTAATCTTTGTTAGACTGGAACCAAGCAGTAGTTAGTCTGGGACTGACGTCCCCCAAAGCCAGAAGCAAACTACTCCTTAGCATCCTCACTGATGCCTCAAGAATTGTGAAATGCTCCAGGAGGGAGCGGGCACTGGTCCCAGCACCAGGCCTTCTAATCTTCTCAAGGCCTTTCTTTACCATGGCCGGTTTTTCTCACCCATACACAGCAGCTAGGCACTCACCTGAGTGCTTGAGCAGGGGCCTCTAGCTCTCTGAATTTCCCTTCCTGTGTGCCTCACAAGTTCAGCCCTCCTAGGCTTCCAGCTCCATCTCCGCAGCTGAGGGAAGCCCTGGCTTCTGCCCGACTCCACCCGCTCAGCGCCATGTGCACACTGTGTATTTCACCCTCTTGACCGCTAGTCTTTGTCACCTAACAGCTAATGTCCAGAGAACTGTTGTCTCGTGTATTATATTTGGTCTTATGTTGGCTTGAGGTAGGTGGATAATTAAAATCTCATTACTCCATTTTTGCCACATCCTATGTCTCCTTTACACCTTCCTCCCTCCTTCCCTTCCTTTCTTCTTCTTCTTCTCTTCTCTTCCTGTTTTGTTCTGTTTCCCTAGCACCAGAGATCCCAAACCAGGACACCACATTAGGAACTTAGTGCTCGGCTACTAACCTATCTATACTTCAGTCCCTCCTTTCCTCTCTTTTCATATAT
>NW_004949108.1:8034422-8035062 GCF_000317375.1 Microtus ochrogaster | reverse complement strand
ATAAGGCCTCTCTTGGGTATATTCCCAAGAGTGGTATTGCTGGGTCCAGGGGTAAGTTGATCCCGAATTTCCTGACCATTGCTGGTGGGAATGCAAACTTTCCTCTCTTTTCTAATTACTTTGTTATTGTTGTTGTTTTGTGATAGGGTCTCTTTCTGCAGCCCAGGCTGCCGTTGAACTCATGTCCTTCCTGCCTAGGCCTCCCAAGTACTGAGTTCACAGGCAGGCCTCACTGTACCCTGCTTCTTTTGCTTTTTTTTTTTTTACTATTTAGTGGGGGCTGGTACTATGACTTACAGGGTGAGGACACCTGCTGCCAACCTCCATCACATGAGTTCAGTCCCAGCAACCCACCCATCTGTTGGAAGGAGAGAACCAACACCACAGGTTGTCTTCTTGCCCTCTGCTCTTCACACACAAGCTGTGGTGCATATCTGTGCCTACACGCACAGACAAAAATGTAAAGCCCAGAAAGATTCTTTCGTGACAGTGTTCCGTAGTTACTTCCCTGTGGAAGGATTTGTGCTAGATGAGTTTCAGAGACCTTTCAAATCTAGCTTTCTCTTCCTTTCTTTTCCTTTCCTTTCCTTCCCTTTCCTTTCCTTTCCTTTCCTTTCCTTTCCTTTCCTTTCCTTTCCTT
>NW_004949108.1:8022173-8034322 GCF_000317375.1 Microtus ochrogaster | reverse complement strand
TCCTTTCCTTTCCTTTCCTTTCCTTCCTTCCTTCCTTCCTTCCTTCCTTCCTTCCTTCCTTCCTTCCTTCCTCCCTCTCTCCCTTTTCTCTCCTTCTCTTTCTTCCTTTCTTTCTTCCTTCCTTCCTTCCTTCCTTTCTTTCTTTCTTTCTTTCTTTCTTTCTTTCTTTCTTTCTTTCTTTCTTTCTTTTCTTGTTGTTCGAGACAGGGTTTCTATGTGTAATAGTCCTGCCTTTCCTGGAATTTGCTCTTGTAGACCAAGCTGACCTCCAATTCACAGAATCTGCCTCTGCCTCCCAAATGCTGGGATTAAAGGCCTAGCTCTGGGTTTCTTTCTCAACTCGCATTTGATCAGCGCTTGGACGGGGTCAAGCTCCCTGTTTTTGGAAACTGTATCTGTCAGAAATGTTGAGACAATGGTTTCATGTGGTTTCAGCTATGACATCGTCTTATCTATTGTTATTAAATTTTGTACCATTGGATTTTCTTTCCCCATTGGATTTTTTAAAATACACTTTCTGGGCACTTGGAGGACTCAAAAAAAATTTTTAAGTCATCTTTTACCTTTGGAAAATTGACTCTGGAAATCTTAAATCTGGCTGAAGATCTTCTGAATTGCGCATGTAGATTTATTTCTTTCAAATTGTTGGGATTTCTTCCTCCTTGTGTTTGCAGGCCTCTGTTCGCCCTGTTTGTCAGAATGAAGCCCCTCAGCACTTCAGTGCAGGGAGTCTGCTCAGTGGTTGGCTACACCACAATGGAACCAGAATGGGGGTCTGTCTGGGTCATTGGGTGAACTTTCAATATCCATGAGCCTCCCTCCCCTCTTCTTGTTTTAATCAGTTTCTGCAAATAACCCCACCTTTGCCAAGGAGGCCTGGGGAGGTGTGGTATGGGCCAGCATTTGGAGAGTCAGGTGGAGGGGGGCACTGAAGTTGAAGGCGCTGTCACCGTGGGGGTCTGTGCCCTTCGTCCTTTGAACTTTGCAGATTAAATTACTCTCTGCCCTCACCTGTGCCTGGAGTCTCCAAGATGACCCTGTCTACATCTCAACTTCCTTAGTGGGGGAGGCTATGCCCTTCAGCCAGAACGGAAGCACAGGATACGAGTAGGCAACTGGAGAGCATGTTGCTCCTTAGGTAGTAGAGTCTCTGCTAACACCCTAGCATTTAGCTCCACTCTGAATTTCAAGAAAGAAGGGGCCCCACCGATTCCGAGCCTGTCCACCGTGCTTGGGCTTGCTTTGGCTGCCTTTGAAGGCGCCTCTTGAAGAGAATTAGAATTCCCTTTCTCCTCTCTCCTCCCTACATCAGACACAGTTAAGCCATTGATTTCATTGGAACTTTGCTGACACCTCTTGTGGGCGGTTGTCTCCTGCACGCATTGTTCAGCCCACAGGGGAAAGTTCTGTGGTCGGCTGAATCAGGCACCGTTCGCTTATCTGTGTTCCAGCTTCCAGAATTTTGTCTCCATCTCTGGTCTGTTCCCTCTCCTCCTGGGTTCTCTTTGTCCTCAAGGCCTGTGCCTTTTACATTCCTGGGCTGTCGTTTCAGTGGGATTCCAGAGGCTGTGGAGATAATGAGTGTGGCCACCGGGCTTTTACTGGAAAAGAAAGGCAGGGGCCCAGGCAATCTAGCAGGAAGTTTGAAGGCGGCGACCAGGCCCAGCCGAGGACATTCTCTTTTCTGACTACAGCCGGTGAAGCTCCATTTTCAGGGTTAGCTCGAAGAAGGGCGTGACAGAGACAGATTTTTCGCAGTTGGAGCACTCCTTACCTAGCCATAGTTGTGGGGACCCCATTCATTGTAACCGCCCGCCTCCACGCCAGTGCCCTTTGACCGCAGAGCCCTCATTTTTAACCTCCCTGGAAGCCCACAGAGCAACTTCACTTGATTTCTTGACTCTCTGGAGAGCCGAATTTACTTCTCATTTTGAGCTACCTGGGCCCAGTGACCAGAGAAAGTCATATTAACAGAAGTTTGATATTAAAGACTAACGGGGGGGGGGGCGGAATTACTGACTAATCTAGGTTTTCTGGTGGAGAACTTTAGTTGAACAATGCCCCTTTGATCTTCGGAAGCAGGCCGCGGGATCCTGCCTACTCTAGGCTTCGAGCAGACCCTGGAGGCCAGTTGGAGGCCCCCGTAGAGTCCAGTTTCCAGAGCTCCAGGTTGGAGCGATTTGCATTTCAAAGGCTTCAGGATCTACTGCAGAGGGAAGGACACTGGGGAAAGCTTATTTCTAAGGCTGAGCGACTCAAAAGGCTTGGTAATTCTTGGCCACCCAGCTGAAGACTTTCCAAGAACGAATTTCAGAGTGAAACAGGAGAAGTTTAGCAAAGTGCAGCCAAGCACAGGGGAAGCGAGGGGGCGGGGGGGGATGGAGAAGAGCAGGAAATCTGAAGTACCGCAGCCATGATTTACCTGTATTTCTAGCTTATCAGATTCCGGAACTTAAGTGTTAGAGGACAGGGGTTCCATTAATGGCCGGGTTCCTGAAGTCTCCATCAGGATCAGAAGCTAGGTAGGTGTCTCATGCAGTATTGTGTTCCCCTCTAGCGCCCTACCTCCCTGGAAACGTGGAAGATGCTGACTGGTGAGGCTTAGGAAATATCATGAGACAGAAGAAATGGGTTATGGAGAAGGTGTTCTCTTATGTTTATTTTGAAGGTTTTCGGTTTTTTTTTTTTTTTTTTTAAAGAAGGCATGTGTTTAGTTTGTGAGCGTGAGCACACAAGCACTCTGAAGAAGTCAGAGGACAACTTGGGAGGGTTGGTTCTGGATAGAATTCAAGTTGCCAGGCAGCTGAACCATCTTGTCAGTGTGATTTGTGTGTGTGTGTGTGTGTGTGTGTGTGTGTGTGTGTGATGGGGAGGGCTGTATCATAACATGTGTGGGAGTCAGAGGACAGCTTTGGGGAGCACGTGGGAGGCCAGGCTCAAGCTCAGGTTGTCTGGTTTGTGTGGCGAGTGACTTTACCCACCGAGCCACCTCATTAGCCCCTATAAGATAATATACACATACTTATTTAAGGAAATGCGGTAGGAGGTAGGGAAGTATGACTTAATGAGAGAGGAAGAAGAGAAAAGGAAGGCTATAAAAGGGAAGATAATACACGATCCTATTTTTGTTTTTTGTTTTTTTTTTTTTTTTGATTTTTCGAGACAGGGTTTCTCTGTAGCTTTGGAGCCTGTCCTGGAACTAGCTCTTGTAGACCAGGCTGGCCTCGAACTCACAGAGATCCGCCTAACTCTGCCTCCCGAGTGCTGGGATTAAAGGCACGATCCTATTTTTGAATGAATAACATGTACTCAAATGCACAAAAAAAATGTTAAATTCTCAACAAAAGTTAGTAGTGGTTATCCTGGACAACAGAATTATTGTCTTCAGTGTTAGTCTATGTTTTCTTGTCCCATATATATATATTATCTATTATCTATATAATTTGTAGGCCAAATAAAAACATTTAAAGCCTTCGATGTGAAATAAGTTATCGAAGTATTTCGCAGAGCTCTGTGGCATGATGTGAAGCTGCGAGTCAGATCCAGGACCCCGGTGGTGTGCTACACAAAAGCTCTACCATTGACTTCTCAGGATCCATCTCTCCAGGTCAGCCATTATGTGCATGCTGGCTGCTCCATGCTTAGATTAAAAAAAAAAATTACTTAAACTGAGCTGTGTTGTTTTCTTATTTTGATCGCAGCACAATCCCTACCAGACAATACATATAAGAGATTTTATAAGCTTTGAAGCAGAACCAAAGAGATCTTGGGTTACAAGTTTTAAACAAAGGCGTGTGTCACTGTCTCCATTGAGCTACTTTGCAATGAAGCCAATCACACTTGATTATCTTTGATGACATTATTATTATTATTATTTTTTTGGATAACTTTACTTTTTTGGGGGGGATGACTTTACTTTTTAGGCTCCAAACCAAACATTCATTAAAATTTTTATAAGAAGTCAAATGGGGAGGCTCACTCCTGTAATCCTAGCCCTTGGGCGGCTGAGGCAGAAGGATGGCTGGAAGCTCCATGCCAGCCTGAGCTATTGTGTGAGAGACCCTGTCTTTAAAAAGTTGGAATAGGATGAGGAGGGGAAGGAGCAAGAAGAGGAGGAGCAGGGAGGAGAAACAGGAGGAAAAGGAGGATGAATGATTTGTAAGAGGCAACTCTGAATGTGAGATCCAAAGTCAGATGCGACCAAAACAAAGAAAGCACATTGGTAAGTACACCGGGGAAGCATTTCATCCAAACCAGGACATTTGCCCAATGAAGAAGACGACCCCAAGGCTCTCCACAGCAGAGTGGGACTTTCCATCAATCTTCTTTTAGGAAGAGAACCTTGCCTGAGAAGCTATGTGGTATCAAGTGTTGAACGGGGGTGGATATGCTTTTGAGGTTGGTCCTGAGGTCATCTGTTTCATTGTTTGATAGAGAAGCTGGGGTGCAGGCGGAGTGGGGAAAATCACTCCAGTCACAATGAGTGCCCACTAGAGGCTCTTCTAACTAACAATCCAATGCAAAATGCCTTTCAATGGTTGTTTTCTGTAAAAGAGACAAAAATCCTTCCTCTGAAGCCACGAAAGAGGGAAGTTAAGCAACCCAAGGAAGCGACCTGCCACAAAGACCTGGCCTTGCTGCTCAACCTCACTTCTGTCATCCATCAGGAGCTGTCACTTCGTCTTAGTGAGCTTCAACTTGATCATCTGCAAAGCTCAGAGAGTGACGGCTGCTTCACATGACAGACCGACTGTTCGCTGCAGAGTGACCAACACTGCTGCTCTCGTTGAGTTGATGACTTTTCATGGGGTCATATGGACACAGGGTACACTTTCCTGTCTCAACTATGCCATGCTACAGACAGTCCAGTGACCTTAAGCGACTCAACTGAAATTATTCATCTCCCCAGCTTTCCTCTTTTCTTAAACTAGTTCTCTCTCTTAGAATACAGAGTGGTGGGTTGCGTCATGACATTTTCATACGTATGTACCCTCATGTCTAGCTTAGGCTAGGCTTTCATGTGTCCTCTCATCCACGCTCTCCCCGTCCCACCCGTTCCCTTTATCGTCCTCTGATGGAGGAAGGACATTGGTAATAAACAAACTGCCTTTGGCCCATTTTGATAAGCCATTCTTTAGGTGGGTGGAGTAGGCAAAACAGAATGCTGGGAGGAAGAGGGAGTGAGCTCAGACTCGATTAGCTCTGCTCTCTGGAGCAGACGTGATGACACTCCAACCCAGGGTGGACGTAGGCTAGAATCTTCCCGGTAAGTGCACCTTGGGGTGCTACACACATTATTAGAAATGGGCTAGTCCAGGTGCGAGAGTTAGCCGAGAAGAGGCTAGATATAATGGGCCAAGCAGTGTTTAAAAGAATACAGTTTGTGTGTTGTTATTTCTGGTGTAAAGCTAGCTGTGCGGGAGCCGGGTGGGATGAAAAGCAGGCCCGCAGCTCCCACAACAGTCCCCCAAACAGCGTTCCTTCTGCTTTTGTGACACTTAAGTATCCATATAAACACAAATAATGTGTTTTCTTTGCCTTTTTATCGGTTGGTGGACATCTAGACTGGTTCTTTATCTTGGCTATTATGATTAGTGCATCAAGAAACACAGAAGTTCCACTTTCTCTGTGGGACTGGGACTTAGATTCCTTGCCCAGGAGCAGTTTAGCTGGATTATATGGTTGCTCTAGTGTCAGGTTTTTTTTTTTTTTTGTAGTAAACAAATTAATTAATTTTATGTGCATTGGTGCTTGCCTGCAAGTATGTCCATTTGAGGGTGTAGGATCCATTGGAACTGGAGTTACAGTTGTGGCTGCCATGTGGATACTAGGAATTGAACCTGAGTCTTCAGGAACAGCAGCCAGGCAACCTCTGAGTTACTTCTCCAGCCACCTAGTGTCAGTTTTTAAAGGGACTTTCCATATTGATTTCCACAGTGAACACCAGTTTACAGTCCCACTGTCTGGGATAGGGGTTCCTGTTTGCCCACATTCTCACCGCTATTTGTTGCAATTCTTTTTCTTTGCTTTCCTTCCTTCCTTCCTTCCTTCCTTCCTTCCTTCCTTCCTTCCTTCCTTCCTTCCCTCCCTCCCTCCCTCTCTTCCTTTCTTCCTAACTCCATAATCCAGGCTGGCCTAGAATTTAATTTATAGCCCTGAATCCACATCAGTTCTCCTGTGCCAGCCTCCTGTTCAGGTTGTTCCTGTTGAGGCTACAGATGTGAACCTCTATACTTGTTCTCTTGACAACCACATTGACAGGGATGAACAGACTCTCAGAGAACCTTTAATTTGTAATTTCCTGATGGCTAAAAATGTGGACCATGTTCCCACACGCTTGTTGGCCACTCGAAGTTCTGCTCTTGAGAACTCCCTCTCATTTCTTGCTTACTGATTGCAGGATTATTGTAGCGTTTGTTTTTGGCAGCCTGAGGGATTCTTGCTATTAATCATCAGTCAGATGTGCAGGTGGAAGATTTTCCTTTCATTCCATCTCCTCCCTTTGTTGGTTGATGGTGTCCTTTGCTAAGCTGGAGACTTTAATTTGATGCACTCACGAAATTAAATCAGTCTGAGGACTAGTTCTTAACTATAAGGCAGCTTGCCTCTGCCTAGACTGTCTCCTGTTTTTACTGTGAGGTTTCAGAGTTTCAGACCTTACATTAAGATCTTTTTGTTCAGGGTAGATGTACAGATCTAACGCCAGCCATTTACATGGGAGTATCCTGTTTCCCGGTATGAAATATTACAGAGACTGTCTTTTCACTAATATATATTTTTGGTAATTTTGTCCAAAATTAAGTGGTCATAGGTCTGCTGATTTATTTCTGGGTCCTCTATTCTATTCCTCTGGCTTCTGTGTCTATTTTTGTGCCAGTTCCATGTTATTTTTGTCACTATAGCCATGTAGTGTAATTTGAGGTCAGGTAGTGTGATTCTTTCTGTGGAGGATGGGTTTGGCTGTTGGGGGTCTTTAGTGCTTCTGTGTGAATTTTAAGAGCGTGTCCATTTCTTCAGACAGAAGCTCCATGTAACCCCCCACTCTTCCCTGCTCCCGGTTTCTGGAAACCAGTTGTCTATTTTTTGTTTCTAGGATTTAAGATCTCTAGGTGTCTCATGTGAGTGAAATTGCACAGCCTGTGCTCCATTGTCTCTGTCTCTTCTCTCCTTCGGAACAATGTCTTCAAGGTTAACTCCTGTTTCAGCATCTATCAGAACTGTAATCCTTTTTAAGACTTAATAATATTTCATTGTGTGTTCATGCCCCGTTTTGTTTAGCCGGCTGTCAATGGACATTTGGGTTATGTCCATCACCTTTTCACTATGATGAATAATGTCCCTATCAACATAGGTGCATACAGCAGATTTGTTCATATCTAATTTGATATGTATATATTGAAGTGAATTTCCTTATAAACCATATGCTTGAACGTTGACTCTGCTTTCATGTCTGTTGTGTGACCTTGGGTAGGTGACTGCTTCTTCCTGTATGTCACTAGAAATAAAAAACTCAGTTAGGCATCCTTTACTCTATGGACAGAGATGCTATATAGATAGAACACAGGTCAAAAATAATCGACTGTCCCAGAGCTGTTCCCAAGTTAGAGTGGCCAGAATGCGTTTGTCCTGTTTGGCCTCCCAGCATTGCCTCTGGCCTGTGCAGAACCCTGGCTACCGATCTTCGTTCTCCAGCCCACAGTGGCCCCTACTTCCGTTAGCAGATTGTGTTCCTGGAAAGTTGTGTTCAGTTCTATTTTCAAGCTCATTATTCAAGGAACCCTGCGGTGGTTCCTTCTGGAAAAGCAAGGCTCTGCTGGTGGAGGAAATAACATGTTCTAAACGACTTGTCATAAATCTGAGCCTTGGTGTATACGCCTCGGCCTAGCACTGGACTCCATGGTTGACACGCTCCTCTAACCTCTGCCCGTCTCTGTCGCCTGCTGCCTTGTACAAAACGGACTTTTTCCTTTGGAAAAGAAGCAATGGGTTAGCTTCTGATCCAGCCTTGCTGGTCTCTGAGTAATACTGACCAGGTTGCTTATCCTTTCTGGACTCTCGTTTCCTCATCGGGAAAATGCAGATGGATGGTGTGCAGGAGAGATGGGGTAAGATCAAGCTGCTTAGCCCATGACACAGACCCATCCAGCATGCTGCCTTCAGCTGGCCTCTGAATAACATACACTTGAAATCTCAGATTTCTCGTTTCGTAATTGTTTTGATGAGGCTTTCAGACCAGCGAACTTTTTCTTTCTTTTTTTTTTTTTTTTTGCAGTGATGTCAGGATGAAAGGTCTTTCCCATGCGAGGATAGCTTTCTCCAGGCCTCCCTAGTGGAGCACCCCTGGCTGATTTGTCTCATCTGCTTTGCAAGTCACGCCTTCATTTCACTGTTCTTCCTGTGAACTCCTGTCCCTTTTGTCATCTGTCCTTTATAATAAAAAAAAACCCGCAAAGTTCTACCAAGAAACAAGAGCCAGAGAACGTGGAAACTGTGACCGGTGTAATACAAACTGTGCTTCCCGAGCAATGGATTAAAAAAGAATCCATAAAATAAAAACTGAAAGTAGTTTTTCCCAAGAGGCGACTGCTGCTGTCCCTTAGAGTCAGGGCAGAGCCTCGTCATCTGTCTAGTGCATTGTGGAACTACACATTCCTCACATTCCCTCAGCCCTCGAGATAGGCAGGACTGCGGACCATTGTCCTCCTTTAGAACCTGCAGAACTGAGTTCCACTCAGTAAACTCAGTTGCCCCAGGAAACGAGCTGATGGGCAGATGAGGCCGTATCTCCTCAGGCCACAGCAGGCCTCTGGCTCCAGAGCCACTCCACAGACCTACACTGGGGGTTTTGCACACTAATCAGTAGCAAGCATTAACATGTCTGAGGACGGAGAGACCCTGACCTGTATGTGCGTGCGTGTGTGCGTGCATGTGCGTGTGTGTGTGTGTGTGTGTGTGTGTGTGTGTAAAACCATGCAGATGCTGAACTCATTAGTATATAATAACCACCATTCTTGACATTTTCAGGGCTAGTTGTGCAACAGCTGGAGACAGGATTCCCGGTGCGGGAAATAGCCTGCAGAACAAAGCGCTCTTATCTCAGGGAGGCAGCTGAGATTTCTTGGGCTCCTGCTCCTTCCCTGGCTTGGCTAGTTCCACCCGCAGGGGCCTATCATAGGAGAGGCGCCAGAGCCTAGAGAAGGGTAGGGCTTGCAGACTGGCTGAACCCCAACCTGGCACATACTCAATATCCGCAAACATCTGTGGAACAAGGATGAACCAATTCTTGGCCTTGTCATTCCCGTCTGAGAAACAGGATGACAATAGCATTTGAGTCTGTGCATTCTGAGGACCAAGGGGGAGGTCAACCCAACATTCTAGGGAGTGGACACCAGGCATTAGACTGGTAGAGCGATGGCTTTGCCTGTTGGCTTAGCTGGGAGAGAGAGAAGACAGACCTTTAGGGCTTAACCAAGAAGGCCTCAGTGAACCCAAGATCAGGTACCAAGGAAACCACAGATACAATCCTCATCAACAGGGGCTACAGGATTCCAGGTGGAGGAGTCTTGGGACAGAAGTTGCTTAGAAAGCAGCTCTGCCGCGTGCCATCCTTGGCCCTCTCTCAGAGCCCACTGGGACCATCCCTTCCTTTTGTTGGCCAGGACTCTCTCAGCTCACACCGCCTGAGAAATGGTAGACACTTAAACCAGCAGCCTTCCACTTCCTGCCTGGGAGGCAGTCAGCACTCACAGCAATGTGATTCGGGCTAGCACAAACATCAATTTCTGTGTTCTCATGACGAGGCAGGTTGGTCCTGCTGCTCTAAGCTGGCCTCATGTTCTTCTAGGCTCCCGGGAACCCCTGGTTCCGCTCTCTCGGAAAGAGGATGATGCCCCAGGACTTCCTGGAGCCCTTTCTGTGACTCAGTCAGTAAAAAGTGAGTCTTGGCTCCCATATGTGACCAGGATGACCTCCACTCCCAGTCATTTTGGCAAGCGTCTTTGCGTGCACATGCATAAATGTGTGTGTGCGTGCGCACACGTGTGTGTGTGTGTGTGTGTGTCTGCATGTGTTTTCTAGTGTGTTTTTCTTCATCTGTTCCTTTCTGCTCCTTTCCAGTGGGTCTGTTTCTATCATGCTTCAAAAATTGCTTCTCTGGGTACCTGCCTGTGGGGTTCATCTCCATGAGCCGTTCCAGGGAGTCTTCACCTGCCTGTAGTTGATCAGGATCTCCCAAGCCGCCTGCCCTTTAGCCTGCCTGTCAGAAAGCTCTTCTGGGCTCTGGCTGAGGTCAGGGGTTGTCACGTGGCAGGGAGAAGAGCCGAGTGCTAACAACTGGCTGACAGCTGGTCACAGCTGGTGACAGCTAGGCTGGCTTGGGCGTGGGAAACACGATTCAGGCAGCAACAGCTGGGAAGGGGACCACACTCAGAAGATGAGATGACAGGCTACTGGGTCTTGTGCAAAGAGCAGGACCCCGTTCCTACCAGTCTCACCACTGTCTCTTGGAAAGGAGCCACCCGAAGTCATGGCTACACTCCCAACATTCCTTGCATGGTCGGAGACAGTTCTGTCCTGAGTTCCACGGGGCTCCTCCTTGCTCCCGCTCAAGAGCAACGTGGGTTTTATTTGTGGGCTCTACAGGGTAAGAAGGGAACGTATGTGCACATCTTGAAGAAGGCTAACTGGGGAGCTATGCATGTGGACGTGCAGACAGGTGAAGGTCGTGTCAGAAAGCTGACCTGGCTAAAGGGCCGGCAAGGGGCTGTGGTAATGATTCAGTCGTGAGTATGGGGTCTGGCAAGCAGTGGATACCAAATCTACAAATGTTGCCTATCGTCTTGATGACGGTTGCTTTTCCTTCATACCACGAAGTTGCACCTTCGTGGAACAGACAGTGAAGAAACGTACAAATATCCTGCTTTCTCAGTCCAGTGGCCTTGAGCACAAGTAAACCAAGAGCGTGGCGTGTGTGTGGCTGGAAAGGGACGCCGGGTCTAGAGGAACGGGTAAACCTGTCCTTGCATCGGATTAGGCGTGGGCAGGTCTACGGCCTCCACTCCAGGGGTGGCTAAGGCAACTTGTGGATTCCTGGGAATCCCTTCTACTTTAGAGACCAGATGACAGGGTGGGCAGAAATGGGTACCAAGTCAGAGCTACTATTCCATCAGAAGAAGACTCAGACAATGAGGGGCTGTTCAGTGATGCTCAGGGGCTATGGACTTTGCTAGGCATGCCTAAGGCTCTGGGTTCAGTCTGTAGAACAGCCAAAACCGAACAGAAAAGCAACAATAGCCAAGCAATAATGGAGTTGGTATTTGATGGCCATGATGGGTTTGCTTTGGCCTTTTTTCTTTATGTACTTGGGGTTGAAGTGTGTGTGTGTGTGTGTGTGTGTGTGTGTGTATGTGTGTCTTTGTGAGAGAAAGAGAGAAACAGGATAGACACAGAGAAGAGAGAACAGTTCTCGGTTCCCCAGTAATTGATGTGCTTTGTACGCGTGAATCTCCCCAAAATCTTTAAAAATCTGAAGTCTGAAACACTCATGACCCCAAGTAACTCACAGAAGGGATGAACAATGTGTGTGCATCACACTTGGAATACTTCGGACTGTTCTTTCTTCTCCCCTCCCCTCCTCTTGCCCTCCTGCCCCCCCACACGGGGTCTACGTATGTGTCCCAGGCTGACTTTGACTCTAGTCCCTCTTGCCTCGGCCTCTTGAGTGGTAGAACCATGGGACCCTGTCACCACACCTGGCTAGACTCTGAATTTTTAAGGTTTATTCTTTATTGCTTTGTTTATGTGTGTCTGTGTGGGTCTATACTATGTGTGTGCAGGTACCTGAGGCCGCCAAAATGGAGCATCAGGTCCCTTGGGGCTGCAGTTACAGGCAGCTGAGAGCTGCCCAACCTGAGTGCTGGGAACCGAATTCATGTCCTCTGGAAAAGAAACAGCCGGTGTTCTCCAGCTCCTAATTTTTTTTTTTTTTAAAAAAAACTGTTTTGGAGCCGGGCGGTGGTGGCGCACGCCTTTAATCCCAGCACTCGGGAGGCAGAGGCAGGCGGATCTCTGTGACTTCGAGACCAGCCTGGTCTACAAGAGCTAGTTCCAGGACAGGCTCCAAAACCACAGAGAAACCCTGTCTCGAAAAA